>NC_048906.1:15112331-15133074 GCF_011077185.1 Oxyura jamaicensis | reverse complement strand
TTTTTTTTTTTTTTTTTTTTTTTTTTTTTTTTTTTTTTTCCAGTGTACTCTGAAATGCACAGTAAGCTTTCAGATGTGCTCTGAAATTGAGTGAGTTATTTTATTTATCACCTGCCATACTTCCCTCCGTGGCTTCACTGGTGTGTGTTACAAGGCAGAAAGAGGAAGCCAAGTCTATCAATGTAAAATGATATTTCTTAGTGTGGAGGAGGATTTGGTAAATCGGTTAACCTACTTGTATCATGAGTTATTCATAAAGGTGGATTATCCTGATAAAGCCTCATAATTTATGTTTCCTTCTTTTGCTTCTCTCTTTCTTTTTCTTTTCTTTTCTTTTTTTTTTTTTTTATAACTGTATAAACATACGCAAATAGATTAAGATGAAAAATTAATTTATGGTGATTTTAAATTTAGGAGATTTCAGAAAATGAAAACTAGTTTGGAGAATGTGAGTTTATGGATAAATTAGCACAGAGTGATCACGCTTCACAGAATAGCTTCACGTGGAAAGCTCATGCCACTTACATAAAAACTTCACCTGAGGGTTTGATTCAGTATAGTTCTTGAACATTATTCTAATGGTATGTGAATATTATCATCAAAACTGCTTAAAATCATGTGTGTTAAATTAGAGTATGTACTGAAAAATAAAACCCAAAGAAATGGCATTAGGTGCTAATATTGCTAATAATTGTATTCTTTTATATTATATTTTAATGCCCTGCTAATTGTACATGTGGAAATCTGTATGAGCATTTATACTCATGAACCAAGTTTGTCTTGATACGGGTTCCTTCTTGTTGCTGCACGTGGATTTTCTCCACCTGCCTATTCATTCCTCTTTGTTTGCAGTTACGGTTGTCAAGTGATTTGCCTTCCTCAGAGTTGACAGTGCTGCTTAGAATTCCCATGGTTTGTAAATGCTTTCCTAGCACTTGCTCTTTTTACTCTGTAATACATATGAACTTTCTAGTTTCATTTATTTTCATCTTGATGCCAAGAAAAATGACAACTGTCTGTAAAACCCCTCTTTGCCAGTTTATAAAACAGTAACTGATAATGTTGAGAACAAGACTTCTCTTACCTGTGGCTTATTTCTGTCTTAAAGAATTTCACTGATGTTTTCATTCAGCATCTGAAGCTAGCCACTTCCGAATTAGGTATGGCACAGCTTTGATATCCCCAGCTCTGTTTTTCTCTGATAGTACAAGATGCCCTATATCATTAGTTTTCTTACCACTGCAGTTAACTTTAATGGTTTATGAGAAAAAGAAGAAAAACATATTAAGCAAGATCTAAAATAGAGTTACTTTGTCTACCTGAGATGCTGATCAGATTTGTGAATAGTGTGAACACCTTTGTCAATGTATTAGTTAAGGACAGTGGGTTTGTAACAGCTTTAATCAAATATTTTAATGGAGAAATTCTGAGTACTTTGTTTATTGCACTTTTGTTCTGAGCAAATGAAAAATAAAAAAAGAATTATTATTTATATTTTAGAATGAAAGATGAATTTACCAGAACACCCATTACAACATGAAATGATAAATGATAAAATGTGTTTTTTAATGAGAAGTAAAAATGTCATGACTTCACCAGAACTGGCAGAAAAACATCTCTGGCCCAACCTGCTGATAAGCAGTACTTGTATGGTTTTCTCCTTTAGGAACGAAGAACATGTTTTCTCTATTTATCATATTTTGTCATAAATGTACATGCACACTAAGATAAAAGAATTTTTCTCATCAAGAATCTTGGAGAACTACATCCTGGCATGAAACTGTTGAAATGTGTTCATTGGAAGCTCATGGTCTGATGACCTTTTCCCCTTAAAGCATTGTATTTCTAATTTCTGTTTTGTGTGACAGGTTTTTCAGTATGTTTCTTGTGTAGAAGGGTGGCGTTGAATGCCATGAAATCCCCATTTCAGACTTGCAGACATAAGCGGAATGTGTTTGAAAATGTTGCTATGCTCTCTAGTGGATAATTTACTTATAAGAATCTAAGAAGTTGGTATCGTCAACAGTAGTAAATTTGTATTTCATTTAACTGAAAAACCACAAGTAAGAGAAGTAAGACCTCTATCAGTAGTAGCGATCTGCTGAAGTATCTGCATTGTATCTGCATGGAACAGCTCACATGTTCTGGTACATGAGTTTCATTTTTGCATACTCCGGGAGTGTTCCCATCCTTCAATAGAATTTTTATTTTATTATTTTTTCTCCAAGTTGGCTAACAAAGCACAAAAAATGCTTTTATTTGTTTGCATTTGTTTACTTTTCATCAAGTCCTGTGATGAATTTACTAAGATGCTTTGGACTTACTCAACTTTCTTTGGGCTACAGAAGAAAATAACGTTAAGTGAAGTACAAGATTCTCAAGCGTTGAGTGAAATCTAAGGTTATATGCCTTGCATCTTTTAACATGCACAATTTAATCAGTTTCTTTTCTATAATCGGCTAGTTGTGATAGTAGTTCTACTTCTGTCATTCATTTAATGGGATTCTTTAATTGAAATCAATGACCTTGGCGTTGATGTCTGCTTCTCATTGTACAGTGGTGTGAGCAGTTCTGATGAGCTGTAAAAATTGGCACAATAGTTAACTTCAGTGGTGTTTCTCTCCTTCCTCTCAGGGAAAACTGAGCCATCACCATGTGTCTCAGCCCAGGGAACAGCGTTTGCCAGGGAGTCTGACCGCTGTGATTGAGCTTTTTGTACTATTGTTCTGTTTATGGTTACAAAGTGAACCTGCATTTGGCTCTTGTCTTCTATTTTCTTTAGTCTATTCAAGTCCTTTCTCTGTGGCCCACCCCTTTCTGTCTCTGAACCGTTCATTTCCAGCTCTTTCCTTGTGAACTCAGCTGCTGTAACTGGTGCTGTCCTGCAGACTGCCCAGGTAATTCAGTGGAAATTAACGCTGTGATTTACACTGTAATTCTAACTGTGCTCTCTTATTCTTGGCCTGACAGTCATTCTATATTGAAGGCACATCATTTTTGCTTATTTGAGTCAATTTTGGAGGCATTAAGTAGGCGTTTTATTATTTCAAGACTTATATGCTAGAATTGGTGCAAAGGGAAATGGCTTTCCTGAAACAACTTCTTCACCAGTGTTTTGGTATTGCTGCTTGGTATATTGGCTTTGTTTTTGTGATTCCAAAAGAACTCTGTATAGAGATGCCCGGAATTGTGGGTGCAGGGATTTTTCTAATGACCAGGTAGTTGAAGCAGCAGACTTCAAGAAAACTATTTCCTACTCCATTTTGCAAAACATGGCTTCATTCTTCACTGTAGTTGATGCCTCACCTTTTGTTGTGAAGTTCTCAATTGAAAGGCTGTGATAACTTTTCCTCCTGTTTCAATTAATGCTTTCATGGAATTCTTAAAGTCTGGTCTGTGTTGGTGCTGCAGTAATGCAGTCATCCACTTCTTTCTGCTTTTGCTCACAGGTGAATGGGTACTAGTTAGTTGTTACTGGGTTGTGCCCATGCAAATGATACAATATCCCCTTGGATATGGTACAGATTATTCCATTATGTCTAATTGTATTGTTCTTGACCAGTATATGAATTCAGTGGGATAATTAATTATTGCTGCACTCTTACAGCTCTCAGATTCTAGATTTGAAGTAGATTTAGAAAGCTCTGATGTTTGATGGAAACAACTTTCTCATCGTATGCATGCCTGCTACTCCATGTTCCAGGTGATTCAGTTAAGACTGTTCAGATACTTTTTTTTCTGTCTTCCTATTCTGCAAATATGAAAATAAAAATAAAATAAGAAATAGGAAAGGGAATTAAATTTTGAAATTAGTGTTGGTTTTCTTTCCCTTACTTTTGACATTTGGTTTTTGGCATTAGGTAAGATTTAATTTAGTTTCAGCTTTTATGCCAAATTTCAAGGTAACAATGAGTTGTAATTTTATCCACGTCGTTTTGTGCTCTCACAATAACAGCTTTACTTATGTGATTTCAGTAAATGCTATGTAGCTTTGCAGGTTAGAAAAAAATAATTCTTAACAGTTTATTTGCTTGGGTTGATGTGTAGCTATAACAAATGTAAACACACAGATCTAGAAGATTGTTTTCTCTGAAATATTGATAGGTTTTCTAAGGATGTACATGGAATGGCCATCTTAAAAATCTTGAAGTGGATATGTTTAGAAATCTGCACAGTCAGTGTGACACAACATAGTTATGTTAAAGGGTAAAGTAATCGGAAGTGATGCCCAATTAGCTGTTATAAGTCTGATCGCGTTCAGGATGCTGAACTATGACGGTTATGGATTCACAAATAACGTAATACACCCTCAGTCTAGTCACGTTCCATGAACTACCACAGCCACACTTAAAGAGTTTGGTCATGTTCTATGAGAACCACCTCGGCTCGATTTAATGAACAGTGCAATTTGTTAAAGCAACAGGTAAATAGGTTCTTTGGATTGCTGGTGATAAATTCATTATCTGCAAAGCACGGGCAGATACCAAAAGTATGATTAGTACAGCCTGGCCACAAACGCGTTAAAAGATATGAAGTGACTTCATAGAGATTTCTAAGTTTCCTGGGGAGGCACTTGGTGTAACCGTGTTTGAATCTTACCCAAAGGCATCCCTGTAAGGGGGAAGAGAGGCTCAGCCTGCCAATTGATCCCAGAAGTCAGAGAAGGTATCTTTCAAGATAATATCACTCCCTTCGTGATGGTATCTTCCCTAACACCCTCTCTCCCTTAAGCTAATTTATATATATATATATATATATATATATATATATATATATATTCAGGTGGAGCTTGAGTGACTCTGGTCATACATACGTTTGTTATGACTGATGCTAAATTTTCTCACTTTTGTTTAAATGTCTAGGTTCAGAGAAATTCAGAGCGCATGCTCAGTGAGGGGTGGTCGCACCTTGGTTATCCTTGGGGATGGAGGTGTGTTTTGGTATTATAATGATATTAAAATGAGCAAAGTTCTCCAAAAGGACAGCATTTTGTCAAAAACATAGCAGGCCATTGGCTCAGGGCACAAATATGCAGCTTACTGGTTCTGACATACCTTTGAGTTCCCATCTTATCACAGAGCCTGGCCATGGTGTCTCCACTCTGCTCTACCCTCTGTACAGCTCCTCTTAGGGTCAGCACACCAAGTTCCCCTGGTGTGGCCAATATCTCAGGCTGGAGGCCTAGGGAACTTCTATGGAATGCAGCTACACTCCACCCTGGAGTCTTCTTCAGTGCTGTACCTTTTCTTAAAAATGTGAATATAAGCTTAATTTCTAAGTCACGTCAGGGAATTACTCCACACACTTGTATGGTGAAGACATTTGCATCACAAAGAATAGCTGAAGTTACTGGCTGTGAGAGTTAGAACTGCAGTAATAAAACTACCAGAGCAAGGTTGATGTGATGGTCAACTCTCCCTCTAGCTGTGTATGTTAATAAAAATAGATGAATCTTTAAGTGGTGTAGTGTTCCAAAAACCATTCTACTCTGACTACAAATTTAATTAGTGTAATCATCCAAATCCACAGTTCTTAACATAGTACAAAAAAAAAAAAAAAAAAAAAAAAGTGTGATGACTCACAAGAATGAATACAGGAAACTGTTGTAAATATTTTTTGTCGTACTCTTCCTATCTTATTAAAAGATGATGCAACCTTTTTGTCAAAGCATTGGTAGTCAGTCTTCCAACTTGTTCCCAAACAACGGATCAAAACATATTCTGTAGAAAACATTACTGACAATTGTTTTTGGAATTGTAGTTCAAATAAATCTGTCACTTTTATGTTTTCAAAATAATCATGATCTAGATGTGTTTTACTTGCTTCCTTACTAAGGATATTAAATATGTGTGTGTTTAGAAATATGCATGTAATATTTATTCAATTCACAGATGTTCAGGAGGGATAGAAGTAACACCAACCTCTCGGTGTGGCACACAGAATGGTGACTGTTTCCTTTCCTTTCCAGCTCTCTCTTCTCAACTTGTCCCTGCTGCAACATTAACTCAAGCCCAGCAGCAGACTTCTAGGAAATTTGTTTTCTTTGTTGCTTGGTTTGCTCCACATCAGTCCTCACCCTGTTCCTCTTCCTTAGTGCTGGATCTTTTACATTTTGTGTTTGCTCGGCTAGGCTGGCTAGTGCAGTGAAGGCTGTCTGGAGTCTCATTGCTTGTCCATTAAGAAGTTCACACCTGAAAGTGAGCTGCTATTAGGAGTTACCCCTGTCTGCCACAGTTTTCACTACCCAAATCAAGTTACCTCCAAACGTATCTCATTTACCCAAGACCTATGATGCTGTCTTTGCCATCTTTTCTCTTTGACTAATTGGTACTGACTCAGGTAAAAATATAATTTAGTTCTTTTATGGAAAGGCAGAGAAAAGTATTGCAGTAAACGATGATGATGATGATTTTTAATTTCAGTAGAAATGTCTGGTTTCTGCTGCAGGTTCTAGATCAGTGAGACATAGCAAATAATGGACATGGACTGTGTGGGCAGTAGTGCCACATCTTAATGTTTGATTAATAAATAATAAATAAAACTTTGTACTCATGGTATGACATGGACTTGTCAGAACCCAGGATCTTCAATCCTGTTCTAAACAAACAGTCCTTTATCCTTTTGTTTACAGAAAGCTGCATGCAGATCCCTGAATGCATGCTGGAGATTTGGCCTGTTGGGGCAGCTGAGGGGAAAAGAACAGAATGTTCTCCAGTCAGACACCAGCTTCACAGGGGTACTTCAGGAAGTGTTAAAAAATTGATGGAATAATGGTACAGTGTACTTCTTTAAAAAGACCCAGCAAATACTTAAGATTAGAATCTTTCTGTGATTTTATAAACACCACGTTTAAAATGTGTGTATCTATCTGTCATAAAGGACGTTCTCCTAAAGCTCTTTGTTACTCTTTCTAACCTTCCACTAGAGAAAGATACGATGTAATTAACCTTTGAGCAATATTTTATTGCAACATTGTTATAAAGTTGGCTTGCAGTTCTACTACTACGATTTTCATTCAAAATTTTATATCCACAAATTAATATTATTCAATTGAAGTCAATCTGGAGTATATTTCCCTGACTTTTGTCTTGATTTTTCACCAGTTTCCTTCTCTGCTCAAAATGAGTGCCATTTTGTTTCCCATGTAAAATTAGTACTTGATCTAAAATGCTATAAAAACACTTTTATCACTTTTATCTTTTAAATATTGTGATTGAGCATTTTATTGAAGAGAGCTGAAGGGAGGAAAGGTCACCAATTATGTGAACTTCAGAAGAACAAAGAAGTTGGTGACGTTTGTAGAAACAAGAGTTGTGATTCGGAGGGGAAAATGGTGACACTAAAATGAAATAGTGGTCCTGACTTTTCACTTGGTTTAAAAAAGTCTGGTCTCACTGGAAGAACTTTTGCAACAGAAGCTAGTGTCTGGAGCAGAGGGACATGATCCTGGTGTCCTGAGGGAAATGTAACTGTGTTCTCATTTGGAAGAGCGCCTTTCCTGTAGTGCCACCTTTAGCTCTGCGTACTGGATTGGGCTGAGACAGTCAGCCTCTGGCTTTTGGAAACCCTGCTGGATGGTGTTGTGGGTGGTTCAGAGTGTATGATCTCATTCTCAGTATTACTACAAGCTTTGCTGTTCTCTAGTAACCAGTAGGTATTATACTAGGCAGAGGGAAATGGAGCTCTATTGGACACAGGCCACATCTTCGTGATCTTTCTAAATAATGGTATAGAAGCTCTATATGCCTCCTGGCTCATGTGTGGACAGGCGTTTGTGTTCCACTTCCAGGTTAAAGAGCTCTCACTTCACAAGTAATGAGTTCCTTCATTATCTGCTGCTGAGAGTGAGGGGAAGGGTTCGTAGCCTTGATGTGCAGAGTTACACCTGAGAAAACAGCGTTAAGTTTCTCTCCTGCAGATGGACGTCTGCCTGCTCTGAGTGTTAGTGCTGAGAGGATCCCAGCAGCTGGCTGAGTACCTTGCCCAAACTGCCTGCCAACACCTGTCTGCCCAGTCTCATTTTTACATGCCAACTTGGTATCCAGGAGACTCTGCCACCCTTAATATACTTGGTTTGTTGTCTGCGTTTTTAAGAAATTCATAGATACAAACTGCTCAGGACCAAATTTCTGGCACCTGATTTCCAATTTTGTCTGGAGCCACTTTCTTCTGTGCTGCAGACACAACTGCCAAGAAACAGAGAATGAGTGCCAAAAAAAATGATTCAGTCACGGAAATGTATTTTCTTCATACTATGGTAATTACTGAGTTACTGTACAGGTGTGTGTGAGGCACTGGTTTCCCATTCTGTTTTCTAGACCCACCACAAATGTCCAGCCTACCAGGGATGGGGAATGAGTGAGCACTGGAGTACAGCCTGTCCTCCTTTTCTTGTTTCGTTGTTTTCCTATTTTAATTTCACTTTTAAGCCACTTGGCAGCCTGCAAGGCAGAAAAAGGGCTGTTGATGTATGCTTTGTTTCTTACTTCCAAGGGACAAGGTAATATCCATATATTTTTATCTGAGGTTCGTGCTATTGAGCAAAATGAATGAGAAGTGAAATATTTTGAACATATTATCATTGCCTCTAATGAACAAAATATTACACCTTTGTTTTAAAATGCTGTTCACAAGAGGTGTTATTGTGCCATTTGAATTAGCGGAGTCTTTGCTGTGAGTGCAGTGAGGCCCTTTTAGAAGTAAAAATGGAGCAAAGCATTCTGGCTCTCTTACGTATTCAGGTTGTGTTTTCCTTCAGAAAATTCTCTCAAGTGCTAATGGGTTATCGGAGAGAGAGAAAGAATGATCTGTTGAGTAGGAGCAATGAAGTAAGTCTCCGAGTCAATAAACTTGATCAAAATGCAAGCCAGTGAAATAATATATTGTCTGGTACAGATGTTCAGTTACATATATGGTTTTCAAATATTTTCAAAGCTTATACTATGCACAAATGTTAAGTTTTGAGCATAACATACTAGAAATTAAATCATTTATGTATATTTATAAGAATTTATAACAGCAAATGAATTTAATTTTGCTTTAAAAATGCATTCTGAATGTCATACTGAATTTACTTAAAATTAAATGTATTCTAGTAATATTGAGTGAAGCATCAGTCATTCTTGTAGAATAATTTTATTTTAAAATCAAAACTAACCAAAGAGCATTGTTATCAGCACAATCTTGAGCTTCAATTGGAATTAAAAAAAAAAAAAAAAGGGAAGCCTTTTTTTACAATGCAAAAGAGAAAAACATTTTTTCATTTAAACTTTCCTTTATATAACTTGTTGTCAGCTGTAATGTCATTATGTTGCCCCTGTCTAAATGCGTGTACATACAGAGCTGCATGATGCAGTCAATGCAGTCATCGAACTATACAGTACTATATAGTTCAGCTAAAAATAAGAAATAAATATTTACTAAAATTATAAATATCTACTTGTAATATCTAGATATAGATGTATTTAGTATAGATATTCACTAGATACATGTGAGTAGTAAATATCTGACTCTTGAAAACTAGTACTTCCCCTAAGATAAGACTTAAATAGCCCACACTTTTTAAAATTTCTTGTCAAATTTTATTATATCAACAATAGCAAGAAATATCTCACTTAATGGGGGCCATGATTTATTTTAGAGTTTTGTGTTTGTCAGAACCAGAAATATTTCACCATCTCAGGAGCGTAGCCGTTTCTAGAAGCTTTTCATGGCATTTTACCTGTGAAGGTCACACTGTGTGTGAGCTGGGCCATGGATGTTACTTCAGGTCATAAAAAACTTAACTGGAAATCTCCAGATTTATTAGATAACTTGGAGTGTCATTGTATTCAGTTAGAATTATCTCCCTTACAAGATAATTTCTCTGAAAACATTTGCAATTTGCGAAAGAATATATGTCATTATATAAGCTTTTGAGTAATTATGTGTATATTTTAGTTATTCAGTACATTTAATTATGCTTTGTTATGAACTGTTTGCAGCGATTATCACTGGAGGAGAGGGGGAGGAGAGAGGGAGGACAAATGGAGCTGAATCTGGAGTAAAACCAAGGGAAAATCTCACCTTACAGATTCACCGATGAATCTGCAGACTTTATGCAAATCCAGTGGGTATTTTGTGGAAGTATTAATGAGTGTCACATCCTGATTACTGCAGACTTCCCCTTTCGTTTCCAGCTGTAACAAATCCAACTGAAACTGCTAAAATTAACAGAAGTCCACAAGTTTGTCAGAAAAATGTATGAAAATTATTCTTAACATGTTTTACCCTAATTATTATTGGAAACATATCTAGATGTTAATTTCAGATATCCTATATGTGTTCCCTGATGGATGACAAATTTTATGTTGGTTTCCTTAAATCCCTTAAATCTGACAAAATTTACATTGGTCTCCTTAAATTCCTCTACAGGACCATCTCCAGGACTGAGGTGTTTTTTGCATCTCAGTGAAGGGAAAGCCTTTTAAGCTAACTGCCCTGGCACTGCGTCTCCTTTACCAACAGCTACTGTGAGCAACCCTTTTTGCCATGGCATGTGCTGGTCCTTTTGCTTTGCATGAGCTGTGGCCTGTGACACATAAATTGACTCCAGACATATCGATTTATTTGCTCTCAAAAAATGCAAAGAATGCAAAGTAAAAAAATAATTCCTAAAAAGCCCTAAGAAACCAGTTAATTAGTATGTTCCTGTTCACTGAAGAATTCTGTTCAAGGTTTTATATATTAAAGCAGAGCTAACTCGCCTGGCTCCCTGTGACCTTTTTGTTGCATGGGCAGCCTCCTCTAGCCTGCCTCCCAGCCCTTACGGGTTTTGAATTTGTGAGGTGATTTCATGTTCCCTTTGCTCTCTTTTCACTTGGTCTTGCCAAGGCAGCATTCCATCTTTAGAACTGGGCTAGGAAAGCCATTGAAGGTATCGTCAACGTACAGATACGGGGGGAGAAATGTTTTCATGGCTCTGATATGAAGACATCTAAATATGATAGCAGACTGGGAGTTTCATATCTTTTGTTTAGCCTGTCTTTATCTGCCAGCTTCCTGTATGCTGTGAATATAATTCTGAATGCCTGCATATATGACAAGTCATAACCATAATGAGCCTGTTTATTTCAAGATACGTAGCGGCATCATTCATTTGCACATTAAAGGAAACTTTGCTGGAAGAAGACAAATTTGAGCCTACAAAAGCTTTGTGATGATTGTAATGCTAATCTGTATTCAGTCCTGTATATGAAGTGTCACATCTCGAATACTTTAAAAAATTAATTAGTCAACTGTGTTGTGGCACAGATGAGCAGAAGCAAGCAGTTGCTTGCATCCCCACGCTGTGACACTCTGAGTGCCAGCAGGGCTGGAAGGCAGAGCAGAGCCATGGTAATGGGCTGGAGGTGCCACCCTCATACCCAACTGCACCCACCAGGCTGTGGCATTGGTGTGATGGTGTAGCATTAAATGAGGGCAGTTAGTTTAAAGTCTGGTGAGGAGTAATTCTTACATTCCTTTACAGCTGGTATTTGTAAAGGTACTCAACTCTTCATATGTATTTTAGTAAGAAGTGGGTATATGCATGCATATAATGTTTGTGACAAAAATATCACTGGGACATTTTGCAATCTGGAGAGCAACTGTAAATGTAAATAGGTTGGGTAAAAATAAGTACAACTGTTTATTTTGCCATTAGCTAAGAATGAGATATGCATTTACACACTTTCTAACAGAATTGTATCACCATATGCCCCACAGATTTGCACAGAGGAAAGTTTTTTTTTTTTTTTTTTTTTTTCCTCCTCACCCCCTCAGGTAATGGCCTGTAAGCACAGGCAACACAGCCTCATACCTGTCTCATGTAGGCCCATGCTCACCATAGTTTTGTGCAAAAGCCAATGCAGAGCTAAAGGTCTGGATTCAGGCCCCTCTGCCTGTGTTCTTCCAGGTACAACAGGCAAACAGGCAGAGGCCTCAACCGCCCCGCGGTGACTCCCAGATGTGGGTCTGGAAAATGTCAATATTTGATGGGGTGAGCGGCGTTCAGAGATCCTCTTCTGTGGGGCAAGGTGTAGTTTGTCATTAAGAGAGTGTTTCTTGCACCAAATTATCTACAGTGACAAGCAATTGCACTTCCAGGGTTTTTAGAGATTTTCCTTTGTGTGCTTGCACTTCCTCTTGCACTCTTTTGAGGAGCACAATCCCATCTGTATTTCCTGGGCCTGTGGCCCTTTAGAGAAATGAACCTTGCTGCGGTTTTACTGAGGAAATTTTTTATTTTTTTTTTCTTTTTTTACTGAGGAAATGATTGATTTACATTTAACACTTCGTGAAGTAAAGAAAAACAAACAACAGCAAAAAATAGAAGACATTTTGAATTCCCAATGCAGAAAAATGTTGTGTTTTCTAAATGTCACTAAACAAAGAATTGTAATTTGCTGGTGAACAACATCGAAGAGCGGATCCAGATTCCTTTTGAAGGGAATGTATAGAGAAGTGTTGAAAGTCAACCTTTTACTAGTAATCCTGGTCTTGATGAAATATTATTTGCCTTTGTAATGTAATTTTTTATGAATAGCTAAGCATTTCAACAAAGTTGTGAATATGTATAAGCACATAAGGCATTATTTTGCCTCAAGACTTTTCCGAGACTGTTTCTTCTTCATATTTGTAGATACATTATCATATGTGTTACATTAAACATTGTGACCATCTGAAGAAATAAAAATAAAAAAATAGTGATAGCCTTAAAATGACTGCTTTTGCAATCTAGATTTTTGTGCTTTCTTTAGGCTTGAAAAAAAATGAGATATATTTTATCCTGGATCTGATGCATCTGCAAGAACTTTCCTTCATTTTAGGACTTCAGATAAGTAATTATTTTTTGGATATATCCTGGTAAGCATCAGTTGCTCTGATCATTATCTTGTGGAGTATGCATTCTGTGGGTTTGGAAAGGATATAATCCTCTAATATTATACAGGGATGAATAATACATGGATGAATTGTTATTTTTATGATAACTTGAATAGTGTTTATGCAACAAACTTGTTTCAGTGAGGTTTGAAGTATGTATCTGTTGTATCATTGCTATTTTAGTTGTATCATAATTGCATACAAGTAATGTTTCACTTACTGTTTTTACTGGTGGTACTTGATTTCTTACACTTGTTTCTGAAAATAGTCTCTTTTTGTATAAGAATAGCAAAATTTTTCACATAATATTTTGCAAAATTTTGCAATTACAATCAATGTGAAAGTATAAAAACTTCAAAGTGTATACTAATGGATGCTTACAGGTAACTTTGTGAACTCACATAATTGTATGTATAGCCAAAACAATACTAGAACATTCAAGTCACATTAGCAACATCAATTTCAATATACTTCCCTGAAAAACAGTGTAAAAACAACTACTAATAACACAAACTGAAGCATTTCAGATGGATATAATCTAATTTATAAATTATTTTTAGATTTAATTTATGAGCATGGGGCCACAGAAAAAATACTTTAATTTTGAATCTACAGAGATAATTCATGAAAACACCTAGTACTTGATCTTGCTGATTCTTTTTAATGTCTGTTTTGTAGGTATAGTACTATAACCACTTATTTTTGTGTTCTCTTACAGTTAATCTGAATGTAAAGTTATCAATAGTATGAATGCTTGCAGGATCAGACCTCTGCAAAACATTTTAAATTCTGCATTTGTTTGATACTTCAGTTTTAAAAATCCATTGATATATTTTCCCCAAAATATTATGTTTAGCAACAGTCTAGCATGAATCCTCAGATTTAGTTTTCCTTGAGCTGTGCTTGCATTGTTAGGGTTTTGACATATGATTGATGTTGTTTCTTCTTGGTCATCTCCCTCACACTCGCACACTGTAAACATTTAAAAATAAAACTGCAGCGTGTTTATCATAGTTTGCATGATACTTTTCCATCTTAATATACTTCATTAGGCTCACCTTTTGCAATACAACCGGATCATTAGATGGCATGTAGAAAGAAATCATTTCAGCAGTAATCTGTCAGGCAGGGAGAGCCCCCATGTGTTTGATGCATAAATGCCATACAGATTAAGCCATGTCTCGCTATGCAATATAAAAAATATCTGTGATACTGTTCGGGTGCAGGATTGCCTTATACTCAAGATACTACTTCTGAATTTTACCAATCTTCATTCTCCTTCAACGGTTACATTGCTTTTTAATAGTTCCCATACCACAGGAACTTAGTTCAAGAAATGGAGAATGAACAAGTTGCACACCGAAGCTTTTCACCTAGAAGCCTTCTCGTGTGACACAAATATGTTTGGATCAGTTTAAAAAAAAATCAAACAAGCCACACCATTCACTAGAAGACGCTTATGTTTAGTAGGGTAATTATTTACTTTTATTTATTTCTCTGTGAATTAATTTTCTTTGTAAAGTAGAAATTTCAGAAAAAAAAAATATGAGAAAAGAATGCAAGGGTTTAGATAGTAACCACCTAGATTTTATTCGGAATTTTTGATGTAACATGAGACATAATGTAGTGACGTTTATTTTGTAGTATTCAATAAACTGTTGAAAATCTCAAGTGCAAAAATACAAATGTGGGATTACAGAAATTTCAATGCTTGCTACTATCACAGTAATGCAACAGTTAATTAATGTTTGTCCCCACAAGTATAGCAGAAGCACCAAAGCTTAGAGAGAGACCTTCCTCATTCTTGCTTGCATGCAAGTAAGAAAGTCATAACAGGGATGTCTAGTGTCTGAGCCATGGTGAGAGCCTGTTATTCCCTGATGCAATTTCTAATGTGAGTTTTGCCTATCCCCAGGGCACTTCACAGTGGTCTTGGTGCTGCTCTGTAGACACTGGTGCCCCAGTGATGTTGCTCCGCACAAAGCTCCTGATGTATCCATGTAGTCAAACAAGAGGATGGTATCTCAGATAAGGTTTTGCAGAGGGAACTGCTGTAGTGATGGTTCAAGGAGAAGCAGTGGAATCATTTGACCAATAGAGCATTTAAAAAATTTTCTCTCCTGTTCCAGTGTGGGGTGGAAGAAAAAGTCAGAAGACCAAACCTGTCCACTGTTTAGGGAGAGTGGTGAAAATGGATGTATAAATAGATATAATTTGTTATCAGATTAACTCTATAGATTGAAATGGGATGTTACTATTCTCTCTCTCTCTCTCTTTTTTTTTTTTAACTTGGATGTAGATATTTGGAGTATTATTTTGCTTAATCATCTGCTCATCATCACAACTTTGTGACAGAATGCATCTTGTTCTGCAGCAGCACATTGTTAGCCAGTGCTCCCCCCATATTTATTGTTAATGAGATAATTAATTAAACTCTTTTTTATTACTTGAATAAAGAATTGCAGTCTCTAAAGAATAGCACTGAGAACATGTCACATCTGCCAGAAGTGTTGGTCCTCTCATTAAATGACCATATGTGCTGTAAATGCTGGAAGCAACAGGCCCGTCCTTGCCTGCTGTGGCTCTGAGTGACCTTGCCCTGGACAGGGCATTTTTATGACCCTAAAAGACAGCAGAGGCAATTGCTCTTGGTGCTACTTTTAATGTAATTCTGGGCTTAATAGTAAGAATGGGAAGAGGTAAAAATCAGATGTAAATAATAGAACCATAAGCTAAGCCATAGTATTTTGTTGGTGGTAAGTGATAGGAAATCTTGTTTTCATAATCCATGGGTTTTAGGGCATCCATGTTTAGATACACAAGATGGTTTCATTGGAATTTCCAGTATTTCAATGTTTTAACACTCTGAAACATATTAACTCTGGCCTAGCAGTTAGTGTTTATTCATTTTCAAAGTACTATAGGGTCATTAATCCTCAGAGCCCTCCTGAGAAGTAAGAGGTAGGAGATAGGCACTGGAAGTATTATTATTCTAATTTTACAAGTGGGAAAACTGAGGAGATGAATAATTTGGTGAAGGCCACACAGTAAGCCAATGTGAGCTCTGAGATTTGTTTTGGCTATTAGCCCAGTACTCAGGCCAGCCCTTGCAATGTTCTGCTTTTTTAAAATTGTACACAGCTGTATTGTAAAGTGTTTTAAAATAAAGACATGCCTTATTTGTCATATAAACCATCTAGATAGATAGTTCTCTTTTCCCTTAAGGTAATAAGGTGAGCATATCCAAAATAAAACTTCTACAAGATGAGGAAAGACTTATGAAATCAGAATCTGAATCTAATTATTTTGCACATTTTCAATTTTGTCAAGCCAAATTAAACTTTATATCTTGTTTTGTCAAAAACAGGTGCAAATTCTTTGATTTGTATCTGCAAAAAGGGAGTGATTAATAGGAATTATGTTATCAGAGATCATTTTAGTCATCCTTTTGATTGCAAAACAGTGATAAATATTGAAAGATGTTTTACTGAACTTATAATATTCCTGAAAAATAAGGAAATGTGTGGTATGAGAATAAATTTTATAGAAATTGAGAAGTTTTCTGAGCAGTAACCCAACAATTTTTCAGTTTTGTATGTGTGGTTACGTGTTTACACTTTGTAATCCCATTTGCATAAATAGCTGTACTCTGAAAACAAACAAAACACCAAATTATTTGCTAGCGTATAAGCAATGTCTTGCCTAGCAAGATATGCCAGTTTTTCATGTTTGATATAAACAGATTTTTCAGTCTGCTCCACTAATGGGTTAATTGCTACCATCTTTTGATGAAGGTGTTTGGGTTTTGCTTCATTCCCAGCCTTTTTCTTAAAAATATTTTAGTCTGCAACATTATTATTTATAAACAAATTCAGATTTTCTCTAGAAAGTTATCATTATTTAATCAAAATGGTTAAATAGTATCCATCAAAATAGTGAAGCCCCTCAAACTTTAGCACCAGGCTTAGTATTTGAATACTTGTCAGGTATTTAATACGTTTAGGGAAGCTTCCCATGCCTGGGTTATTGAATCCGACCCATTCTGCCCTTGCCCCCGGGCTGTGGGGTTCGGCCGAGCGTGTCAGCGCCCTGAGCTGACGGCAAGCACCGCGCCGTGGTCAGCCCTGTGCGCTGGGGTCCCTGTCAGGGACGCTGCGGGGGAAAAAGGCTCATCTTGGGTCAGCACGTAGAGAATCGCGTACCGAAAGTCGTAAATACTGTCCCACAGACATTTTGAATCATGTAGGCAGGGCGCAAGTAACCGGGAGCGCTGTCGTTCTGCCTCCAGCCGTGCCGGGGCTCTGAGGTAACGGCGGCTGCCGGGCGGGGGCTCGGGGGCGGCGGGCGCCCGGCTGCCGCGGGCTGGGGGCGAGCAGCTCGGCGGGGACAGCCTGACCTTCAGCGCCGGCCGCTCCGCCCGCCGCCGGGCTCCCGGTCGTGCTGCGGGGGTGCCCCGGCGGCTGCTCCGGCCGCGGCAAGGAGAGGCGGCTCGCAGCCCACGATGAAACCCTGGCAGCTCGTGGCGGGCGTGGGGGACGCCCTTCAGGTGAGGCAGGAGAGGCTTTCGAGAACTGAAGGTGGTGGTGGCGGCGTGGGGGGGGGGGGGGGGGGGGCGCCCGCCGGCGGGGGCGGCGGGGGGCCGAGCCCCCCCCGCCGGCAGCGCGAGCCGTGTGTGGGGCGGCCCCTCGGCGCCTTCCCGCCATGGCCGCCGCGGGGCTGAGCCTCCGCCGGGCTGAAACCGGGGCCGGGCCGCGGGGCTCGCCCCGTGCGGGCTCCCCTCGTGCTGGCGTGGTGCATGGGGTGAGTGTCAGCAGCGTCAGCGATGCCTGCAGAAATGGGTGGTGTGGGGGGGTGTGCGTGTGTGGAGGGGTGGCTATCCTTCCTCTGTGACTGACTGAAGTTTGTGTGAACTTCATCTTCGGAGAGCTGCAGAACTTTGATTTGAGGGGGGTAAATATTGGCACCGACACGGCGGGAATCTCATTAACAAGTTTTTTTTTTTTTTTTTTTTTTTTTTTTTTGGTAAGATGGATTGTTGGCTTTTAGCAGGCAGTTCACAGCGTTCCTGACCAAACTGGCTGCTTGTTATCTTTGAGATACCCGTGTGTTATCAGCATAATGCCACGATGTTAGAAAGCATCTTTACCTGAGGGTTGTAAAGCTGTGTTTCTGTGCTTGTTCAAATCCGTGAAATTAAACAATACCAATGTTTTCTTAATAAATACAGCTTAAACATTCACATAAATGTGGGTAACAATGCATATCTGTATTCAGCAAAGCAGAAACAGACTATGAAACTGGGCTTTGAAATTGCATGTCAGTTGACAGCCGGATGCAACTGCAGAGTAATTTAAATATCTTCAATGACTTTAGCAATTTCCTTGCTAGGAGAAAAAGCTGTGAAAAAATCCTGAAGGGAGCAGGGAAAGTGGGTTTTGCTTGCTTTTAAGGACAGACCTGCTGTCGGGAGGATCTGTTATTTTGAGTCTTGCTGCTAATTGTCGCTGCCCTCTGTGCGGTTTGGGCAGTGAGCGGTTGGGTTATGGCCCAGGCACTGAGAAACCACCTTGCTGCTGGAATCACCTTAAATCACGCCTCAGTTATCTCATTTGGATGGATGTTCAGGAATTTGGTTTCTGTCAGGTGTGTCCCGGTAACGAATTAGGTTTTGATGCAGAAGTAATTAAGCTTCGCCTAAGTGTTAAATGTAAAGTTCATGTGGATTTTTTGCTCATGAAATACCAAAATTTGGCTTACATACAGTACATTGGTTCTACATCTGTTTCTAAAATGTAGCAATAGATATGTGCAAAGTTTGAATGTCTTGATATTCTGTTCCTAAATTGTAGTTGTTTTCTTAATCCTTTGATGCTCGTATTGTTAATCTGTTTTTTAAATGTACAAATGAAGCTGACTTACTTCTGAGTGAGCAAAACTGTGGTTAAGAAAAGAGCGTTCCCTGGCCTAGGGAGAGCAGCAGTGCTATGTGGTATCATATTTTCCGTGTTTGAATAGGTTAAGGTAAATGGTGTACTGGTTTTGATCCTTTAAAGGTGCTGTTCTGTGAGTGCACGTGCAGTGTCTAAGTCAGCCACCAGTTTTATTTCTGTTAATCCTGTGTGTCTGTTAGGGGTTGGGCTGTTTCAGAGACTTTCTTCCTAAAGCAGTACCAAATTCCTTGCTATGTTAAATGTTATAAACATGTCATGTCTCACGTTCCCATTGCCTTTTCTTCAGTATGGGGATAAGAATTTGTATTTGCTTTGTGCCTTCTCAACATCCAGTTGATGCCTCGGCAAGTGTAAGTAGAATTAATTATGTGCCTTTCCAAGCATGGTGATAGAAAGTGTCAGCTTCAAGTCTGAGCTTCAAGATTGTCAACATTTCTACATTAGTAAATATTTGCAGTTGGAATGGCATAACAATAGATAGATATAGCTACTTTACTTTTACTATCTAGAAATGTGTTACATTTGGTCTTCCTAACTTCAAACTAGTAACTTCAGAAGTTCCTTTGTCTTGGAACTGTTACCATTATTTTTTTATTTATATTTTTTTTTACATAAGTCTTTTGTTTTGCTCATAAACCACAGAATTTTACCATGAAAGAAAAATACATCAGTTTACTCAGTGATAAACCTCGTGGTATTCAAAACGTGATAAAATGTCTATAAGAATGTCCTCAAGAATGATACTGGAGGCTTTTTATTGCCATGAAAAATATTGCTATTAAATGGTAATTAATTTTATTAAGATAAATGTCAGAAATGGCCAATGAAGCATCAAATTGGAAAGGAGAAGAAAGAAATATGATTAACTCTTGCTTTTAAGTTATTGTGGCACTAGTTGTGGAAAAAAAGAGCCTGGGAAGTAAACCTGGGAAAAAACATGTAAAGAATTTTTAACCATTGACAATATCTTTTTCAAACTTTATTTAATATTTTAGGTTAGGTTGGTAACTTTCTAGGAAGGAGTTGCTGCTTAGAGAGCACACCCCTACTAAAGTCAGGCTTTTAGTCTACTTTAGTGATAGGGATTTTGGAGTTTTTCTTAGAACAAATATCTCACACAACATTGTATTTAGAAAGCCTGCAGTGGACCTTGGTTGCTTCAGCTAAATTTTCAATTTTCATTTATATCACTCTTAAAATATATATAACAGAAACTAGAAACTAAGCATAACTTGTGAAATTTATTAAAGTTAGAATAAGGTTTAATTTTCCCAAACTAGTTATTCTGCCATAAATAGTAATATTTTCAAGTAGTCTGAAACCAATTTAGAACAGTTGTTTGCCTTTTACTTTGTTTCAGCATATGTGACAAAGGAATTGTTTTCAGATATTGAGTTGGCAGAACATAACAAATGCAATAGAATACATGGGAGTACAGGTGTTGTATTTCTACAGGTACACCTTTTTGGACACAAGACATCATATATGCATAATCATCAAATGGAAAAAAAAAAGTGCGGACTTTTCATTTAGAAAGGTGCATCATAAATATGTTTTCTCTAAAATTAAAATATCCTGGAGATGGATTTGTATGAGATATCTGACGGTTATGTTAATTTAAAAAAAAAAAATAAAAATAAGTGAATTTTCTGAACTTTCTTTCTAAGTCTGTGAATACAGTTTAATTTTATAACCTGAGATCTTTTGTCAACAGTGGCGTTTTATATGTGTAAGGATAGGTCTTTTTCTTTTCTTTTCTTTTCTTTTCTTTTCTTTTCTTTTCTTTTCTTTTCTTTTCTTTTCTTTTCTTTTCTTTTCTTTTCTTTTCTTTTCTTTTCTTTTCTTTTCTTTTCTTTTCTTTTCTTTTCTTTTCTTTTTTTTTTTCTTTT
>NC_048906.1:14965703-15112231 GCF_011077185.1 Oxyura jamaicensis | reverse complement strand
TTTTTTTTTTTATCCTTATTTTTCAAGGTATCAAGTGGAGATGATAAGGCAGGCAGCAAAGTTGCTGTCTTCAGGGACATTGTGCATTCACTGCTTTTATTTTACTTGAACTTCAATTTGGACAGTGTGAGAACGTGTTTGCTTTGGGGGATTGGAATAGAGAGTAAGTATTTCTGCTTCATATTTGTCTTGATAGTGCCTGTTCTGCATTGGGTTTCAGTTAACCATTTTAAATTGCATAGGCAGTGGTTTCCCTTCATTGTCATTGAAAATAAAGCACAGTATGGCTTCTTCCACCAGGTTGCAATCAGCGACTATTTTGGTTCTGTAGTTAATTACAGATTTCATGCACAGTAATAAGCTTCTGGAGAGTGATTTTTTTGATGGTTAGGAATATTCAATAAAAAATTAGGTATCACAGAGGTTTCTTAGGTGTCTTTCACAAACATACAGACAAACAAAACTTGTAAAGCACTAAAATGCAGAAGCTACTTGAGTCAGCAGCCACGTCCAGATTCTGCAAAATTGGGTTATGAACTTAAGCAAGTAAGCATGACAAAAAAACAGTTTTACTGCCTTCATGCAATATGCTTCTGGTATTTTTGGGGATACATATAAACTTAAAATTGTTTTCTTCTGTTAGGTGTTAACAAAATAGTACACCTCCAAGCCCCAGAAACTCTTGAAAACCCTCTTGCTTGACATTTGAACCTGCAGTTTATATTCAAATATTTTATTCTTAGTTGAAGCAAACAGTAAAAATTTCTTCAGCTTAATATTTCTGGGGTTCAGCATCTACTCATTTAGTAGATGCTATTTTAGTAGAGTTGATGAAATACTCAGAACAGCTGAGTATTTTGGAATTGATAGAAGACTCCTTTTTCAACTAATACTTAGTATGAATTAAAAATAACATTTTAATAAAGGTGGTTAGAAATCCTACCAAATATTCCATGCTGAAGGCCAGACAATCCTTTTTTTTTTTTTTTTTTTTTAAAAAAAAAATAATTTTAATAATGATTGTAAATTTAACTGTGTAGAAACGTGGTGGTGGTGGGGGGCGGTAACCGAATGTAAGTCTTGGTACTAACAATGAATAACCAACCTGAACTTGAGCAGAGCTTTAGTAGCGGTTATGAACTCACAGCCTGCATCTTAGAGTGCATTGTAAAATGCTGAAGAACAACTTCCCACCCCCTGCAAATGGAAATTGCATGTTTACTTGTGCTGTGCTGTTTTCTGTACAAGTGCTCATGGTTTCTTAATTTAGGTATTTTCCTTCTTAAAGTTGAGCTTTAAAATTACATGAATAAGAGTAATTCAGGAATGAGATAAATAAATCATAGCTAATACGAAGGTTTGTTTCTGGCTACTAAGTGACCTGAACCTAATGGCTCTCTACTTTAGAAGTAAAATAAATAAATAAATAAATAAATAAACCACCAAAAACAACTGCATTGAGTGAGGGACATATGTGACACATCACTGCTGCTTATTTGAAGAGCTGCTTGACTGCTGCTGAGAACTTGAACATGATGCTCTAGCAAAAATAGCATCAGTTTAGTGAATAAAGTCATTTAGGATGAGACATAGTATCTTTGAAGAACTACTGCCACACTGGAGGAAATGTTTTATGAATATGATGCTCAGATGAAGCCCTAATAGAGTACCATATCTCTTTCTTTTTGTACAGTTTTATATTATTGTGTAACTTTGTGTTAGCATCACGTGTTTACCTTTAAAACAATTAATCTAGTGTCCCCACACAGTGTGTCCTTTGATACTATAATCCTGACTACAGTTCAGCTCTGGCCTCTCCTGTTTCATACGTGACCTAGCCATTAAGAACTGGCAAGTAATGAGTGTGAGAGGAAGAGATTCATTTTTAGAAGAATTTATCGATGGTCAGATGTGTATGCAGTGAAAGTTTGGTATTTGGATGTGATACACAGGAACCTCAAACTGTTCATTTACTGTTGGAGTATTTGGTAAGACTAGATTTAAAAGATCACCTTATTAAAAATCTTCAAATGAAAACATATTTTTAGAATTAGGATTTATTAGTAAAGTCTACATGATCAACACTGTCATGATTTTCCATCTTGCCAGTTAAACCAGCACCATGGGAGGCCATAATCCTGAACTGATCTTGATGTTTACCAGGAAAAACGAGGTACTGTTGCCTTTGCCAAGAAGCAGAATCATCTAAGAACCAGATCTCATTTCAAACGTCATTTCATTACAATTGATAGGCTTTCCCAGTATCAGCAGAGTCAAAAATCCAACCATGGCAGACTGTGTGGACTTCCTATCAACAGAGAAGCCATGGGAATCAACTTAATTCCATTTTGACTTTCATATTTGAAGGTATGAGCCTTTTTCTTCACGCTAGTTCTTTCTTTGAGTCACAACAGGAAGCAGTATTTCCTCAAGGAAGACATTAAAAATAGCATTAGGTATTTTGATGCCTTTTCTTTACTTTGATTTATATTTTCAGAATGTCTGCATCTCTCCAACATGATTACGAGAACAGGTAAATCAAATTCAGCATGGTCACGTAGCAGCTTAACAGAGCGTTCTGTTTGCTCAGAGTTCAGACTCCTCTGTGAAAACAGTATTACACCAACTCTGTGTGGTAGCTTTAGATCACTGATTGCACCCCTTCTTAAACCAGTGACATGAGGATGGTCTTCAGAGATAGAAACTGGGGTCAGTAAAGAGTTTAGCCTTGAGATATGTTACAATCTATGAATTGCCAATGAAATGGAAAATTCACAAAATTGTGTACACATGGATGTTACATGTTTTTTCGATGGCCAGCAGGTGCATTGGACCGATCTCCTAGGTTATACATGTGCGATAGGAGGAAAAACTCCATTCATCAAGTCATGCCATAACCAAAATTCAGCAATCTTAAATGAGCAAGTGCAAATAGTAAACATCAACCATTTTATATAATTATTATCGTATGACATTTTTAGACATGTGACACCATGGTTCTCATAGCTTAATTAAGATGTCCAATTCACCTATTGGACTTCTTCATGAGGCAGAGGTTATGAGGTTTATTATTTTCCTAAAGTCTACTAGAAACTTTATTCATAACTTACTATGCTCCTAAATTTGTAGAAGTGTGTATGTGTAAATATAATAATGTGTGAGAGCATCTGATGTATTCAAGAGTCGATTAGCCTCTTCCTGCTCTTAGTTTACACCATTTCTCAGCATAACTATTACTAGGTACATTTAGCCTGCTAATGTGACCTAATATGGTGAGTCTGGGGTGAGAGGAAATGCAAGGCCTGGATTTGAAAACAAGTTTTGGTAGAAGCCCTGTGAGATGATCATAGAATCATTAATGTTGGAAAAGACCTCCAAGATCATCTACTTGACCACTTTAACACCTCTGTGCTTAGCAGGGGGTATATCCATTAAGACCTGAAGTTATCTTGAATAACTTCCTTCCAGACAGAATTACTCCATGATCTTATGTCAGCAGTTGGGTGGACCTTACGAACAATGGTCTATTTCAGTGATTCAAAACTGAGGGTGAAGCACAACAGTAGTAAAATAGAAAATGCTTCTACAGTTCTGCAAGATAAGAAAAAAAAACACCAACAATGACAAATATATATATATATATATATATATATATATGGAGAACGATCCAAATCTATACCAGAAAGTTATATCAAGTTCTGTTTAGGTAGTGAATACTGGCTGTGCTTATTTTCTCCAAGTGTATAGCACTACAGAGGAGCCAAGGGCATTGTGTCCATTAAGATAACAAAAGACAAAGATGGATGAGGAATCTGAGATTCTTACAGGGAATTATCTTTAAAAAAGCATGCAGGACATATACATTTGATTCCCCAGTCATTTCTGTCTGTGAAGCATAAGGACTGTGAAATCTTTTTTTGAGGGGAAGGAGGATATGTTAGGTTATTAAAAATGTTTTTTATTATTTTAGCAATTCACCATTTTATCAATTTTTAAGAAAGCTGGAAACATAGAAGGAAAGAAGGGGATAGCATTACAACTTTGTTGCTTCATTTTGGCATTTTAGAAGGAGTTGTCCATTTTTTCCATGCTTAGAAATTTCCTTTTTATTCTGCTGAATGAAGAAGAAAAATAAATTAACTCAAAAACAAATTTGAGTTAATAACAAATGTTTAATTTGATATTTCAACATTGCAGTCATCAGACAGTAGACTGCATTTGTCTTTAAATGAACAGTTTTAAACATTTTGGGGGAGGTAACGGCATTGATGTTTTCCTCTGCATGTCTGTAGTGAGTAAGGCATGAAGCTATGGGCTTAAATTGCACAAAGAAAAATTTACATTAGGCATTAGGAAGACTTACTGTTAGTAAGAGTACTTAATATTTAATTAGATGGGCTAGGAAGATTATGGGATTTGTGTCACTGGAAGCTTTTAGGAAAGGTTCAGAAAGCAAAAGTGCAGCTGTATGCTTTTATATGTAAAGACATCCTATTGAATTAATTTATAACTAAAACAACAACAACAAACCACCTTTGTTCTTATTCCTGTGTATTCCTTTTACTGAAGTAGGAAGTCTTTGTACAAGAACAAACTTACTTCCCACTCAGCAGACAGATCTCTACTATCTATTTCTCAAGAAAATAAGTTTACCAAAGTTCTGAACCTGACCTCTCCCTGTTTTTACACTTCTGTGAGGGAAGGCAATGAATCAATATTGTAAAGATTTTCCTGAGAAATAAGATTCTGAAAATGCTAGCCTTCCACAATGTTTGGGTAAAATTTTGGATCTTCCCTTGGGCCAAATATTTCTTTGTTATACAGTGCAATACAAGGAGCGCATATGACAGGCTTACCATTGAGTGGACAAAGGAAAGGTAGTGGCTGACTTTTTTATTTTTATTTTATGTTTTTATTCTAGCAAAGCTTCTGATACTCTCACAGTATCCTGGACAGAATGTCCAGCATACAGCTAGTCATGTGCACAATACAGTGGGTGAGCAATGAGCTGGTAGGTCAGGCGCGAAGACTTGTAGTAAATGGACTTACGTCAGGCTGGCAGCCAGCCACTAGTGGGGTGTTCCTGGGGCTGAATTTTAGGGCCAGTTCTCTTCAATGTTTTTGTCAGTGACCTGGGCACTAGAGTTGCTAAGTCAATTGGCAGATGATGCTAGATAATATGAAATTTGGAGAAGTTGTTGATTTCCTTGAGGATAGAGAGGCCCTGCAGAGAGATCTGCAGACAGGTTCAGGTTGGATATTAGATCAGAGTGTTGGGCAATCACCAACCGTAAGAAATTTAACAAGAGTAAACACCAGGTTCTGCACGTGGGATGGTATAATCCTGGATGTACATGTAGGCTGGGGGCGCATAGCGGGAGTGAAGCCCTGCAGAGACAGATCTGGGGGCTTGTCTAATGGCAAGCTCAGCATGAGAAAACAGTGTGCCCTGGGGCCAAAAGGGCCAACGGTATCCTGGTGGGCGTTGAGCGCAGAGCCGCTGAATGTTCAAAGTACTTGTGCCACTGTACTCAGCACTGCTGCAGCCTTGCCTCAAGCACCGTGTGCAGGTTTGGGCACCACAATATCAGAAGGACATAAAACTGTTAGCGAGCGTCCAAAGGAGGGCAGTGAAGATGGTGAAGGGTCTGGAGGGTAAGATGCCTAAGGAGTGACTGAGCACCCTTGGTTCATTCAGCCCAGAGCAGAGCAGGCCGAGGGGAGGCCTCATGGCGGCCTGCAGCCCCCTCACGAGGGGAGCAGAGGGGCAGGCGCTGAGCTCTGCTCTCTGGGGACAGTGACAGGACTGGAGGGAACAGCATGGAGCTGGGACAGGGGAGGGTCAGGCTGGGGGTTAGGGAAAGGTTGATCAACGAGAGGGTGGTTGGACGCTGGGACAGGCTCCCCAGGGATGGGGTCATGTCACCGAGCCTGCTGGAGTTCAAGAAGCATTTGGACACCACTCTTAGATAAATTATTTAACTCTTAGGTTACCCTGTGTAAGGAGCCAGGAGTCAGACTCAATGATCTTTGTGGACCCCTTCCAGTTAAGGGTATTATTCTGTGATTCTATGATCTCCTCTACCATTGCTCACAACTTCACTTTCAAGTGTTTCATCTTTTACTGATGTGTTTTCTGATGAAAGTCTTATGTAGTTCTGAGAAAAAAATCTTTTTATTTATGGAAGCAGTGAATAATCTGCTCAGTTTGTGGCAAGCCAGGTGTAATACACATAGAACGGGATTCATTTAGAGAACTGTTGCTATGTAAACTCTTTTAATATCTGTATTATATATAAGGCCTTCACTTACTCCTTTAGTATTGTAAAATACAAATATATAACCTAAACAAACTAAGCTATTTTGAATACTTTTGCTTTATTTCTAGAAAATGATTTTTTCTTGTGACAACTGCACAGATTTTCCCATCTTCTGTTAATGACATAACGTTAAGGTTCATGAATAAAAATGCTATTACACAGAACATATTAGAGCACAACACTTTTACTGTTTGAGAAGTGTAAGAGTGCCTTGGGACTAGAAAGGCTCTGTTGCGCTATTTTATGCATAGTACTCTGCACTTTCTTTATGGGAAACAACAGTCCCTGCCCGAAACTCTCTGAATGAGGAAGCACTAGAAATAAAAAGGACCTGTTCCTAATCGGTCAATGTGCACAGTTGGTCCTTTCTGGGGAACTCCTGTGGCTGTGAGAAGGATGAGCATGGTGGACACCCTCTTTTCTTGCTTTTTTTTTTTTTTTTTTTTTTTTTTTAACTTCTACAGCTATCAATTAGTTTGCCATAGTACAAAAGATTACGTGAGAGAGAACTAGAAACAAATCTGTGGGGACAGTCCTCTACCAGCTGCCGTGGAAAATAAATACTACATCTTTCTTAAAGTTGGGGCGGGAACAGTAATGAGCAAGGTCCCATTGTATTCCAGACTCCTCCGTGGTACGGCATGAGCACCTGCTGTGGCTAATATATTTTTTCTAATCAGCTTTTACCAGTCAACAATGATTGGATGGACATAAGGAAAATATACTATTCTGCTTTGAAGTGATATCACTTCAGATGAAGCAGTGCTACTATTCATTAAGCTCAAACAATACTGAAGGTTTGGAATAGGCTGTAGCAAAAAGAAGGCCAATATGGAAATATTAAATAGTACTCTCTAATATCTGTATTAAAGAAGTAGTTGCCAAGATGCTGATTACTTGCAGGCATTCCAAACTCCAAGGGGTTTATAAAGAATTTAATATTTTCATATGCTTCAGTGTAAAGCCATCTGTTGCAGTGACAGAACAAAGCATGGAGAACAAGAACAAGCGTATGTTCATGGAAGTACTCCATCAAATGTTAACAAGACAGAAACAAGATACACAGCAGCATCTTGTAACAAATGGGCAAGGGAATTGAAAAACATGGCAATCATATTCAATATTTACAATTATGATTTCTTTTCTAATTTCTCTTTGTGCTGAAGTGTTAAAAATAAAAGTCTGTCAATACAGATGGTGAGGGAGACAGGAAGCCTGAGTAAAATACCTCTACCTGTTGTTGTGTTTTCATGTTTCTGCTTTATTTTCTTACAGTTTGAAGCTTATATTTGGGAAAAGCAATGTATTTGTTATATGTGGTGAAGAGTGTCATAAATCTGCTTGACTTTTTAGAACAAATGAAACAGCCTCCAACACTCACAGGAGCTGAACTTTCCTAGTGCTGCCTTCCCAGCCCCCGTTTGGGACAACTTTTTATTCTTGACTGCACAAAAGAATGAATCACGTTGTGGTGTGTGAAGTTAGAAGGTGATACAGTGTGACTTTTAACCTGTTGTACCCCAAATATGGGACACAGTGGGCTAGTGAGGGATACAAAGGGATTAGAGTAAAAATGGTGCAGATACATCAAAGAAAAGGCAAGTGTTCAAGAAAAGTTACTTTGAATCTTTTGTCAGTGGTATTGCAACAAGCAAAAACCTAGTTCTAAAGAATCTATGTGGTTGGATTTTTAGTTACGAGGTATAAAGGATGTATTTTATAGTGATTCTGTTATCTTCAGGTCTCCATTCTCTGTACAGCTCGAGTGACCGGGAGAAAGGATTGAATTAGATTGTGCCCTAGCAACACTATGAATTTTCTAGGAAGTGCATTTTATGTTTTAAAATGAGAGACCCCCAAAAGATGTGTGTTGAAGGGTTATGGAGCAGGTTATGGTATGATGCCCTTCCTCTTCAAGTGTGAAATACTGTTTCTGATGCAGGATGTGCAGCTTCTTGGGTCAGTTATGCAGTTTAAATTGATAAAATTCCACATTAATATCAGAAAGGACAGACCTTATTATTATTATTTTTAATATGAGTTTAAGTTTGTAGTCTATTTATTTTCTTAATGAGATTTATGCACATAGCATGAATTAAGTGAGGGAAACCTACAAAAACTTAAGCCGGAGTAATGAGGAGGGGGGAATACAAAAATATACTGGCAATACCTCCTGAGTTAATAAATAACAAAAGTATTTTAGTTATTGTCATACTATTGTCATACTCTTGTCATAATTCTGCATTAACTGGTAACGTTCAGATCATTTTATTTTTAGTCCCAAGACAGTCTGAAAGATGTTAATTAAATACATTGTGGAACCTTCCTGCTATATTAAGCTCTGCTGCGATATCCTTAAAGGAACAAGCAAAAACTCAAAATAACAATGCCTGATATTTTTTTTTGACTTCAGATAAATATGCAATTTTTCAAATTTCTATTTAGCAACAGTGACATCTTGTGGCTAACTAGAAAATCCTATATCTGTTTTAATATTGAGAAGTAAATAATCTAAAACCACAGAAATTTACCAAAACAGTCAAATCATAGTATGTAAGTTTCCAAAATGTTCTTTGAATAAAGACCAAAAAAAAAAGCATAGAGAGAAGTACTTGAGAGATAAACAGTACTTGAGAGAAAACATAGAGAGAAGAACCTTGCTCAGGCTTGAGCTTATTTAATCTATATGGGCTTTGTTAGAATGGGCACTGGTAACACACTTTGACAATGAATTCTGCCATTATTTATGCCTGATGTGTTTAGAAAAATCATAACAGGTTGTGGTGGGAAGGGAGTGTGCTCCTCTGTTAATTTTCATTGCACATTCCTATGTCCTTTTTCATGACAAAGAGAACTGAACTTTCTGGTTCACTGTACCTTCTATTAGTATTTTTTTTGACTTCCATTTTCTTTTCCTTAAAACAAACAAACAAAAAACCCTAGCTTTAATGTTATTTCTATTTATTACATGAGAGGTTTTGGGTCTTCTAGCTAGTTCAACCTCTTGTTATTACCATGAACCTTCTTATGGACCCTCATACTTTTACAGTGTTATTTTTGTTCTGACTGATCAGTTACAGACTGTGTCAGGTGTAATTGAGCTGTTTTAATTGTGATATACACAGCAATTACCTGAATCACTGTTCTAAGTTAATGCAGATCATTACAACTCACTCATTTATGAGTGGTTCAAATGTTCCTTTCCAATCTACATTACTTTGCACTTATAAACATTTAATTTTCACTTGCTCCCATTCATCAGATCTGTATCTCTAGCCTGTGCAACACCATGCCCAATCTCTTCCTTGTTGGAGCCTCGCATAGCTGGCCAGCTTAATTTCTGAATAATCTTTGTGCAACTAAAATAGATGCCTCTTTATTGCAAATTATAGAAAAATTCCTAATAAGATATCATATACCATTAATTGCTTTATTTCTGGCAAGGGGTCCCGACTCCCTGTAAATAAGGTTTATGACTTATTTGTGATGCTACTGAGATTTTCTCTTAATGGTTATTAGAGAGAAAATAGGAAAGTGTTTTCTGATGACATAGTCTCTTCATTAAAATACAGTGTCTTCCCCATTGCATTGCTTCCAAACTATGAACGTTAATAATGCGTTTATAGCCATTTTTGTGCAAATATTCATATGCTACTTTCATGATAGAGTTTAAAATATCTATTTGATGGATATTGTTGAGTTGGGTTTTCTTTCTCAATAAACTATCCCGTCAACCTATTTGACTTATGTGTTGAAAAATGGTGAAAGGTGGCATGATACACTAATGCTGCCCAGTATTAAATGACTGTGAAAATTACTGAGTAATAAATTCTTCCGTGTCATTAATTAAGATTAGTATTAGCAAAATGTATGTAAGGCTTAGTTGTATTGATTAACATCAGTCTCCGCAGAAGTTACAGAACTGCAAGAAGGGTGTTGAATATCATGGTTCATCTAATAGCATCAGTTCTCAGAACAGAAAACAATCAACAAAAAAAAATGAGAAACATGCACAGTCCTAACAGGTGAGTGCCTTTTGGTTCTCATTGTTGTGCATGTTTGTAGTGTCCTTAGAAAGGGTCGGCCCAAAGCAGATCAGCATCCTGTCTTATGGTGCTGTCACTGCTGTGGGTAACAAGTTGTCAGCAGGACCAGTGAGGAAGCTGTTAGTTAAGATGGGGCTTCTCTTCTCCACTCTCACATGTACTCTTTCTTCTCAATATGTGACAAAAACCTGCTGCTTGTCTTCTGTGGTGTTTTTTGCAGTGGTGTTTGTTGCTTTACTTGCTGCTGTTTGTTCTTTCCATGTAACGTTGAGTATTGTTTTTATTTGATTTTATGTTGATGGTATTTCCCAATTGTCATAAATGGATGAAATTGTTAGGGGAGCAGGAGATATTAAATTTTGTTCCTAGATAAGATTGTTTTTATGGTAGCTTGTCATATACTACAGTTACTGTGTTGCCTGTTGGTAATTAAAATTGCCACTAGGCCCCCAACTATTCCACAGGAAATACCATTGTGAAGTGTTTTTACCCCAGTAATAATGATTATAGCTGCTATTTTTGTGGTGTTTAGCACAGCTGATGTGTACTAATTTGCTACTTGAGAAATAATTTGAGAATTTCCCCCCCTTCCTAAAGAAATAAATGCCAAGTGCAGAGCTACGGATTAAAAATGCATCTCTGAGGAGTCTTGTTGCCAGGAATAAAACAAAACTTCAAACTTTATTTACTGCAGATGCATGTTAAATAGTTTTTATCTTTTCTTGCACCTCTGTGGGATAGCATAAAGTCTCTTGGTTGCTTGTGATAATAAAGGGATTGTTTTCTCCCCTTAACCAAAATGATGTGTTCCCAAAGTAATTTGCTGCAGTGCAAATTATAACTGCTCTTTTGTGTCGTGACAGGACCGTAATCGTCTTGTGTCACTGGTCACCTCTAACAGCTTTCTGGTTCTCAGTGCTGTCAAGTGGAATTAAAAAAAGAAAGAGGAATGATTTTTTTTCTTTAGCTGATGCAAAAGCTTTTGACATTTACATATTTTTTCTCTGTTCCAGGTAGGAAATATGTTGGTGATTATTGGAGATTTTTTTGTGTCATAGAATAATTTGCTATTGAATGAGACGTGAAAGCTTCTAGGCATATTAAAAAAACATTTATTGTATGCTGATTTATCTATTTCAGTTTTTGTGAGAGGTTTTAAGGTGTAGCTTTACATCTACATCTGTTATCTACATCATTAATGTAGATTAGGAAGAAAATAGAAAGGGAAAGATGTTTTAAGTGAGATAGTTAAGTAGTTAAATGCTCCTTGAATTGCCAACTGAGGCCTTCGGGGGGAGGGAAGGGTATTCTCGGTTATAATAGGTACAGGTGAAGGGCTATTTTGGTGCAATTGTTTGTGTTTTTCATCAGCATCTCCCATGTGGGTCATGATTCCAGTACACAGTCTTGTAATCTCCTGCAGTGGCAATGATTCAGCTTAAAAATCAATAGGGCATGAGGTGTTTCAAGTTCTCATTATTGTAATGTGTCAACATCACTTCAGTGACCCCAGAGCCCTATGCTGGCTGATTTGTTCCGTGATTTATTGTGCAATCTTGTAGGGCAGACTGTAATTTCACTTGGAACCAGAAACTCTACATGTATGGTTTGTGTCCTAGTGTCCAGTCATTAGGATGTCGAGAGATAATCAATACCTCTGTTTGCTACTAAGGTGGAGTGAAGCTGTCAAGCAGATAAATTATGAAGAATACAAACAAAAGAATATTGCTATGTCTCAGCAGACCAGGAAATGTTTTTATTTAAATTTAATCTCCCTATCAACTCAACAAATGTTTTTATAGCTTAGCACTGTTATAATTTATACTCCCCTATACGCCCAGAATTTTCAGATCTTAAATTTTATAGGTTTGTTGTGTTATCTGTGTCCATTTATGGTTCTGTTCATCTTCCATGCAGCTACCCAAGCTTTGTAACATCATCAACAGGAAAACAGCTTTTCTAACTGCTCAAACTGAATAAACTTGATGTGACTTTAGTGCATAACAGTTAAAGCAACGTTGCCAATTTCCCAGTCCTCTTCTATCACCCCTCCTAATTTTGATGTTTCTTTACAATGTGCTGCAAGTGATAACAGTGTAGTCTATATGAATCTGTCCTGGACAATATCATACTTATGAATATATTTAGTACATGTCTCAAATACAACTGAGGTAGTTTAGCAAAACTGTGAACTCTGGATTTTCAGTTCATTGAATTGCATGCCTCATATGCTAATCATAGCTTAATGCAACACTCTTGAAGGGTTATAAATAAAATTTCAAAAAGTGATACCCACTTCACTTTAGTTCTTCATTTTTGATTATTATTTTTTTTTTTTCTTCTCCAAAACTTTCTTGGTGTGTTTTGAGGAAACTGTTACTGTAATCATCTTACGTATTTAATAATAATAATAAATGTAGGTATAGTATAATCAGTAATTACTACAGAGCAAGAATATAGTATTCTGGAAAAGATGCTTCTTCAACTTCTTTCCAGTGCATGTTAGTAGTTCCTTGACCATTGCATGATGAAGTGCATTTGGCAGTAATCTCCTGTGCTTAATTCAAGGAATGTAAATGCCTTTAAGATAAATGAATGCACTGCTGAATGAGAGAAGTGCATATTTTCTGAGTTATTCAATGTTATATTTTGAAAGGGAGCTTGAGGTCATCACTTTCATAACTCCTTCAAGGATGACCATTCTGTTTTAGAACATAGAATCATAGAATATCCTGAGTTGGAAGGGACCCACAAGGATCATGGAGTCCAACTCCTGGCACCACACAGGTCTACCCAAAAATTCAGACCATATGACTAAGTGCGCAGTCCAAATGTTTCTTAAACTCCAACAGGCTTGGTGCCGTGACTGTCCCTGGGGAGCCTGTTTTAGTGTGCAACAACCCTCTCAGTGAAGAACCTTTTCCTGATGTTTAGCCTGAACCTCCATTGTCACAGCTTGATACCATTCCCTCGGGTCCTACCGCTGGTCACCAGAGAGAAGAGATTGGTGCTTGCCCCTCCACTCCCCCTCATGAGGAAGCTGCAGGCCGCGACGAGGTCTCCCCTCAGCCTCCTCTTCTCCAGGCTGAACAGGCCCAGTGACCTCAGTCGCTCCTCATAGGTCTTCCCCTCTAGGCCCTTCACCATCTCCATCGCCCTCCTCTGGACACTCTCCAACAGTTTCACGTCCTTTTTGTGCTGTGGTGCCCAGGACTGCACACAGTGCTCGAGGTGAGGCCGCACCAGTGCAGAGCAGAGCGGGACAATCCCTTCCCTCGACCGACTAGCAATGTCGTGCATGATGCACCCCAGGGTATGGTTGGCCCTCCTGGCTGCCAGGGCACACTGCTGGCTCATATTCAACTTGCTGTCAACCACAACCCCCAGATCCCTCTCTGCAGGGCTGCTCTCCAGCGTCTCGTCGCCCAGCCTGTACGTACAGCCAGGGTTGCCCCGTCCCAGGTGCAGGACCCGGCACTTGCTCTTGTTAAACTTCATGCGGTTGGTGATTGCCCAGCTCTCCAACCTGTCCAGATCTCTCTGCAAGGCCTTTCCACCCTCAACAGAATCAACAGCTCCTCCCAGTTTAGCATCAGATGTTAGGCTACTAGAGGTATTAGTATTAGATATGCTAGTATTAGATGTTTGGCTACTCCTTGCTGTGGGAGTCATTCGTTGCATGGCTGCCCAGGATAGACACCTTCTACCCCTACTGGAGAAGGTATAAATGGAGATTTGGTCCACACTAGTGTGTTAATTCTTGTGCTTGGGGTGTGTGGATGTGGTATTACTCCAGGAATCTCACCAACATTTAGTTTCCATAAAATCGTAATCATTCAAGGCCCGTAAGAGAAACACATACATTCATGCATCTGGACACCACTCTTCGGATTCTGTAAGAATGCTAAAGCAGGTTAGCAGATTGTCAATTAAGTGAAAATATCCAGCATCTGGAAGTACACAAAGTAGGTGGAAGCAGACCATCTGTATATTCTATGCCTTTTGAGAAAGCATTGCCTGGGAAATATTTTTCCAGTATACGTATTACAGATTTAATATTTTCCTCCTTCCTCAATACTTATTTCAGTAGAACTTTCTGCTTAACAATTCAAAGCTTACAGCTTACCTAATAAGCAACCATCAGGCAGCATCTAAATGTATGCAAGCCTTAAATTAAATAAATTGAAATTAGGCAGTTTCTAAAAGTTACTTGAAACATTAAGATCCATATTCACCACGAAACCTAACACACATATTCAGAGTTAGAAACAGAATGGGAAAAACTCGTTACTCAAATTCAAGGTCATCAATTTCCTGAGCAATGTTCATTGTTTTGTAATAGGAATTTTGCAGTTAGATAAACAAATGTTCAATGTTTTATTGGTGGTGGGTTGTTAGAAAGTTAATAAATCTCTTGAATCTATGGGTTTTGTCCTCTGTTTTCTCATCCAAGCCACCAATTTTAATTATAGTCTTGAAACTTTTTTTTCAAGTGATCTTGTAATCTGAAGGCATGCTACAACGATCTTTAACACTTAAAAATCTCCCTTGCAAAATTAATACTTGGTAGGTATTATTACTTCTACTCAGAAGGTTATTCAGTCTCACTAAGGAAAGGTTGACTTCATTACTGAACAAAGTGCATGAACAAAGAAGCATGTGTGCTTCTCAAATATTGGAAAACAAGCATGTTTGACTACAGTAGAAAACTGTACACAGCAGATGCTTCCTGAAAATCAGTGGTCCTAGATCACTCTATCAAGAGTTTTTTAATATCAAAGTGTCTTATGTCATTTACAAAGCTGATCTATTTAACGACTTTGCCAGGAAATTAAATTGTCACAGGATTGGTACAGCTGTCAAAGCTTCACATCTATGGCCTGAAATATCATAAAAAGATATGGGTCTTTTCTCCATGAAAATGTGACCTATATAACGGAATAAACTGGCATAATGCAGGGAAGGGAGACAAGGGAGAAGGTTGACTGGAGCAAACCTTTCATGCATTGCAAGCGATGAAAATCTGTGGAGCTGTTACAAGGTAGATAACCTGTGCAAATTAATTTGTCTACTGTGGCTCCTATGATGCATAATTTGCTTAACTTTTTAAGTGTCCCACATTCTGAAGGCCAGGATTTTTTTTATTATTATTATTTTTTAAAGTATTTTATGTGAGTCTCATCTATCCCTCGAAATACTCGTTTTAAAATATAAATACATGGAAAACTTGCAAGAAAGTTCTCTTCATTGTGATTATTTTTTGAAAAGCTTCACCCTCAATAGAGTTTTTAGTGTTTAAGGAAAAGACCTTTGTAGTTGGCCATTTAAGATTATTTTCCTTCTGCTGGGTGTGTTCTACCATCCCCCAGTGACTTCTAGAGCATACAAAATATCAGAGAGTTGGTTATTTTAGCTCCCTCTGAATACTTTTGGAAAGTAAAAAAAAAAAAAAAAAAAAAAAAAAAAGTTAAATTACTACACAGATTCACCTCTGTTATTTTTTTTTTTTTTTTTTTTCCACCTATTAATCAACTACCGAACAGCATACACTTTGTGGAGCTCCGTAAATGATAATTCAGAAGTTAAGCATTTCTGATCCCTAATGCTGTGGGAATGACAGGTGCTGGGGTTTTCTGTTTGTCTGGCTGGTTGTTTTTGGGGGAGTCTTTTTTAAAAACTTGTCTTTTGCCTGTATTTAACCAAGAAATATGCAAAAATGAGACTTGAGTACAGCATTACGCTTCCACCTGCTTAGAACTTGAATCAGTATTGCAACTGACCAACATCTTGGTGACACCCATTCAAATCCCTTAGGATAATAACGCCCTGTCTTGCCCTTACCTTTTCCTCTTATGGAGTTCAGTTTGCCAAGTAACCAGAGTAACATCTATCCCCTACTGAAAGTGGATAGCAATCACAGACTGATGGAGTGATGGCACGTGGAGCTCCACAGTGGATTCATCTCCACTCCAGGCAAGGAGTTGTATGTGCACTAAAACCTGGGAAACAGGGCAGAATCCCAGTTCACAGCAACTTAGTGCTATGGCATCGGTCACCTTGTGTAGGAGGGCTGGAGTGGAAATTACCTGTGCACAGCACTCTATAAAGTGCAAGTTTACTTTACCCAGTTACATAGTAGACGTAATTCTTTGCATATGCTTGCTGGGTTGCAATAGCTAAATGTAGTGAGCTGTAAACGGGTTATTCTACTAGTTATTAATTATGACTTTTATTTGTGTTCTTGAAGACTCTGGTATCATCCTGTAGGTTTGTGTTATGGGAAGACTGGAAACTCAGAAATGAATAAGGTTAAACTTGGAAGGAGAATGTTAGGAGACTGGAATGGGGAGAAGAGGAGAAAAGGTAATATTTACCTTTTTTGCTTGGCAAGAACTGTATGAAGTTTCACAAGGACAAGTCCAAGGTCCTGCACCTGGGATGACGTTAACGGAAGAGCCCAGTACAGGTTAGGATATTTGTGGCTGAGACCTGGGAGTGCTGGTAGACAAGTTGAACCTGAGTCAGTAGTGCCCCGCTGTGGCAACAAGGGTAAATTAGATCCTGGGCTGTATCTGCAGGGGCATTACTAGTGTAGAGAGAGAGACAGCTCTACTCGGCGCTTGTCAGGTTGCACCTGGAGGAGTAAGTCCAGTTCTGGTCCCCACAATCCAAAAAAAAAGATGATCAGTGAGCTGTTGAACCTGCCTTTCCTATGAGGAAGGACTGAAGGAATTAGGTCTTTTCTCTCTGCAGAAGAGAAGGCTCAGGGGAGACCTTGTCACAGTATTTCAGTGCATACAGTGTTGCTACAAAAGGGGATGGAGGCTCTCTGTTCACAGAGAACCCAAGTCAAGGGGCAATGGGTGCAAGCTGCTCCAAGGGAGGTTTCATCTTAATATAAGGAATGTTTTTTACAGTGAGAACCAATCACTGGAACAACCTCCCCAGGGACATGGTAGGGTCTCCGTCACTGGCTGTTCTGTAAAGGACGCTAGGTAATCTTACCTGGGCTCCCTTTTCCCATCAAAGGTTGTACCTGGTGGTCTTTAAAGGCCCCTTCCAACCTGGGCTGTTTTATGATTCTGTGATTATGGTTTGTGAAGAAGAATTTTAAGAGACAACATGGCAATGAGGAGAATGCTTGACTGGGAAAGAAGGCATGCAGGACCCTAGTGCAGGGGAAGTGGGAAGACTGGAAAACTGAAAAGGGAGAAGAAAAAGGTGGACCGAGGGGAAATGATACTGCAGAAAGAGCCTCTGTCACAGCACAGAGCATGCAGTGCAGGGGAATCCTGACAAGGCCAGGCATTAGAAAGAACAGAGAGTATGGATGTCCCCCACCTAATGGAACTAATGCAAGCAGCAGTTGCCACAGGAAGACAATTGCCTGACACTGTTGGGTTACTTCTGTCGCTTCTTAGCTTGGCTTCCAAGAGCACAGACAGTTGATAGATTGCCAAGTTTGGTAGCAATGTAAATGCAAGTAATGAAATGACTGAAGACAGGTGTACGCAGACAGTCCTGCAATTCTTACTGATTTATTTTTTGTCTGGTTGATTTACTTCTGAATTATAACCACTGCATAGCAGAAAACATAGGAAAAGGAAACATTTTTTTCATCACTGTTTGTTCAGTCATTTTCATTGTATGTATGCTGCCGTTATACTTGGCATCCTGTTAAATGTTTCTGATGCAAGAAGTACAATTGTTTCATGTTCTTTTGCAAAGCAGCCTTCATCTGAATTTGATGAGTACATTCAAATAAAAGGTACTGGAGAATTCACCAAAATTATGGACAATTTCATAGGTTTAATGTGATTTCTTTTATTTGGAAATTGCACTGAGCTAGGGTTAGATTTTGAGCTGTAGGTGTTTCCACTGAGTTATGGAAGGCATCTAGTCAGACCATCTTCTGCTAGGGTTTTGGCACACCTTGCTGTGGTTCCATGAGGAAAATAGTCATGTATTGGTACTGTTGCCAGTGAGTTGTCTGAACATAGCATGAAGGAGCTCCCTATGGAGGGAAAAAAAAAAAAAAAAAAAAAAAAAAAAGTATTTTAAACTGTGAAGCTCACTGTAATTTCAACCGAATATATTGTTTTTACTCTTAAATACCTGCCAAGTCCTGCCCCCACAGGCAGTTGCAGCATCACCTGTGCCCTCTGTAGTCACCTTCCAGGGTGTTGTGAAGCTCAGTGTTTTCAAAGCACTTTGAAAAGTGCTCTCTTAAAAGGATATTATGTGTGTGTAAAATACTGCTGTTCCTGCTGAACGTTGGACAAACTATAAACCTTTGTGGCTGCAGAAAATTACTGAGTGCTGCTTAAACTGTTCAAGTGCTGCTTTACCAAATCAAAGATACTGTGCTCAAGCACTATAAAGAAGAGAACTCCCACAGTGAGAGACAGCTTGCTACAATGGCATTCAATTCAAGGTCATGCATAACGTCAGTCATGGGAGGGAAAAAAGCCAAATTAAGCATTTTTAGCAGTGAAAATCTATTGAGAAATAACATTAAGGGTGTGAAGATACTGGAAAGGAAAACAGTAAAATCCATGTAGCAGAACAGTTGTGTAAGCAATGTTATAGAAATGGGCATCAATATACTGTCATTTACATCTTGTGTACCACTAACTGAAAGCAGTTGCCTTGCATGATCTTGTTTTTGCATGGTTTTTGCAGCATCTCATCTTTGTTATTACAGCTCTTATCTGGACACTACCTAGACTGGGGAAAAAAAGTGTAAATTATATACTTGTATTTTGCATAAATTAGATATAAATTGTGTACTGAATGGGAAGGTTATTGGCAGTCATAGTGCTGATATGGCAATGGGAGGTATTTGATATTTTTCTTGGGTGACCAATGTTCAGAATTCTTGAGAAAGTTTGCATGTATGAAATTTTTTGAGTAAGACTCACCAGCCTTTATACCAAAATATTCTATGTATATGGTAATTTTATTTCTCCTGTATTGATTCTGGTTTTGGACAATTGATACAACTGAAAATTGTAAATGGTATTTCTGTTGTCTATTACAGAGGAAATGTTTGTGTCTGAAAAAAAAATATATATTGTCATTTCCCATTGGATACTGAAGGAAATATGGAAGGCTTTCAACTTTAATGTATTTTTATATGATACTAAATAATAAATATTTGGAGTGATCTTCAGCACAATTTTGATCAAGGGATATGCATAATAAAATCTTACGGAAAGAATTGTTTATGCTTTGTTTAGTACAGTAATCGTGTTCTGTGACAGTGGAATCTGGAAGCACTACACAGCTTAGCAGAGGGACATATGTCTCAGGGTGGGAATAGAAATTTTCCTCTTTGACAGATTTTCTTGAAAACTAGCTTCACACTGGCAGCCAGATTTTCCTAGAGAAGAGAACGCCAGAATGTTACAGTCGGGGCTCCTGCTTGTTTGGAGCACTTTGGTGAGCTGGCAGAAGACCAGCACGTTGCCTGGAGCATGTTGTATGTGCGCATCTCCTGCCCAGCAGTGAACCACACCATAGTGCTGCAGGACCAGAACATGCATGGACAGTAACGTGAAGTTCAGGGGCTTCAAATCATGACCATGTACTCAGTGTAAGCACAAATTTAGCCTTAAGGTTCACCTTTGTAACATTACAGTGGTATTGCTGCTCTGTTCTGATCTGTCTTGTTTGCTGGCCAGATACCTACAGCAAATGTAGAGCTGTCCCTGGGATAAGAAGCAGAGAATTTCATTTCTTCTTGTTCTATCCTAATTCCAGGTTAGTTGGTCTTTTTAGTCATATTGACTAAGCTCTTAATTAACCTTTCCTGCTCCTGAATTTTTTAATTCTCACTCAAGTACTTAACATCAGAAGTACCACCTCCTTTTTTCTCTTCCATGCAATGTTCCCATCACCTCCTGGAGCTAATAGAATTAAATTTTAATAATGACATTCAATTTCCAATTGTGGAACCTTTAAACATCACCTGCATGAAGGTGATGCATGAAGGAATAGTTTTTGTGGTGAGGTTTGAATTTGGCACATTTCCAACAAAATTCACAGGATTAGAAATCCCTTGCATTTTAAGAAGTGTTTAACATCCCCAGGAGTCACATGCTGCTTTCATTGAAAGTTTTCAGTCTGAGATGTCCATATGTTTGTTTTTCCAGAGTTCTCACAGTGTCAATTCGACATCTCAGATCAGAAGCTGGGCAATACCCAATACTAAGAGAAAGCCTGACTGGGAAAGCAGGCACAAATATTATAAATTACATGGTTACACATTGAAGGCATTTGTAATGCTGCTGAACAAAGATTTCAGTCCTTGAACCTCTTGCAAGAAGTATCGTAGTATATGATGATATATATGAAGTGTTAGCTGGAAACAGTGGTCTGCTGAGAGGATTCAGGGATGCAATTTGGGAAAAACAAGAACCAGTACAACTACAGTGGAATGGCTCCATTGTTTATATCATTTCCTCTCGAGCACCAGGTATGTGAGTTGTCTTTTCAATGAAAAGACAGGCAATTTTGTTTCAAAACAAATCAAATATAGCATTCAGGTGCTTAAATATTTGACATGGTATTTACCTTTCTCCCTCAGCAGGTACTTACTGTTCTTTTGGCACTATGCTGATGAAAGTGTGATACTTTTAAAATGCTATGGTAAGCAGGAATCTCTTTGTGTGTATACATAAAACTGTTATTGAAGTATCATTTATGATTCACTTGTTTGAAATGCAGAAACATATGGCTAATTAGAGGAAGGGACTAAATAGATACAAACAAAAACATGTCATTTTGGCCAGAACTCACATAAGAGAAAAGATAAAGGCAAAAAAGAGCTAATATGTTTTCCTGGTATTTATATTGATAGGATTCACATTTATAAACAACTATTGAAAGACTGTTTTATTTCAGGGGATGTATAAATTAATAGCTGTGGTAATAAATTTGTGAAGCATGCATCTCACCAGCCAGGTCCTGTCTAAACAGTTGTATCTTCTTTTCTAAGAAAAAAAAAAAAAGTCAAAACAAAACCAACCAACCAAAAATAATAACAGCAACAAAAACCCATTTCAGAGGCCTAAAAGTAAAATTAGAAAAAAAATATTTTTGATTAAAGAAAAATGAAGCGTCTTTGGCATTTTTTTTCGACATAGGTAGAAGTTTCACATTTCATGAAGGTGAATTTTATAGCAAAAAAGCCTGCAACTAACTTTATCGCTTCATCTACTTTTGTTTTAGTAGGTCTTTACGGTGAAACTCAGATAACTTCATTTACATACATATTTTCTAAAAGTTCTCTATTTTCCCCTTAAAAAGTAGAAAATAAAGACCTATTTTCTCAGTCTCTAGAAATGTGAAGGCATTGTTACTGTCCTCCTCTCTACTGCTCTCCCCTAAAGCTTTCAACTTTCTATTTAATAAGACACAGGACATCCTTCATAAATTCTGTATCATCAGTGTAATGTGGCTTTGATGATATATTACATGTTAAGTCAGCATTGGCATGAAAGGACAGCATGAAGCTCAGGAGAGATTTTATTTTCCATTTTTGCTTCAAGTGTGCAAAGTTTAATTATATTGAGCAACTGAGAAATGCATTTGGCCATCTAAAAACTTGCCATTCACTCAGGATCTCCAGGGTACTTGAAAGATTCTTCTTATGTTAATGAATTGACAAAATTATTTGTTAACTCAGAGTGATACTATGCAGAGTCATCTGCAAAATCAATACATTACACTAAAAGTTGGAGCTTTTAACTATATAGTTGTAAGCATTTCTGGTGTGGGAGATTAAAGAAAGTATTCAAACGATTTAGCATGAATAAGCCTCAAAATAATTTAACTCGTCCTGGTTCCTCACTGCTTTCCAGGCAGGTTCTCACCACTGTCCCTCCACATGAGTGTTAAGAGAGTGAAGAAGTAAGTCAGGCTTCCCAGCCAGGCCACAGATGCCCATCTGATGTGGGCTCCATCTGCTTTAGGCAAGTGGCTCTTCTCTGTTCCCTTCAGGCTTAGCAGGGATTTTTGCAGGCACAGTGCCTGTACGAGGGATTTGCCACATCTGCACAGTGAGACACTAACAATTCGTTTGGCTGGAATGTTTTTTTATTATTATTATTTTATTTTTAATTATTTTTATTTTTTTCTTTTCATTCTCCTTCTTTGACACTTTTTCAGAGTGCAAAAACTCCCTCTCTGTTATTGTTTGTTGTCATCTCTAGCTCTAAATCAAACACAGTGAGTAATTAGTAATGCTTCATGTTTTGGGTGACTCATATGTGTGCTAGACATAGTGAGAATGGATCTTCCTTTGCCTGTAAATCTTAACAGATGCAGAATATTTGATCAGAAGACCAGTAGTGGCCCAAAGAAGACAAATGTTAGTTCTTCTGTTGTAGCCCTCCTCGAATCATGTCACTTTGGAACAGATGTCCTGGATGCCATATGACCCAGTTCTACACCTCTTGTTAAAATATCTGTAGGGTTTCTGAGCTGATAGCTTGAATCCCACTGCCATGAGCTGGGCTGCCCTCTGGACAGGGCAGTTCTGCAGCTGGTGACTTCTCTTCCCTCTCCCCCTTCCACCAGGGATTAGAGCTCAGTGTCCTCCTCCCTTCTGCTGAAAAGCCAATTATTTTGGCACACCCCTCTCTATCCTCAGATTCACCTCTGCAGTGAGCAAACAGTGAACTGCTGAGGAAAACAAAAGAGCCACCTCTGTAAGACTACACATAGTAACTGGGTATTGTAATCCTGCTCATGTGATGCTGAAACTGTAGGACTTTAACTGTATAACTCACAACTAACAGCAGATACGTTATTTTTTAAGTACCTTTCATTTTCCCCAGTGTTTTTTATGTAGACATTGTCCTTCTGGTGGCTGTCTACCTTTAGAGCTATATAAATTTATGCTGTCACTGCTTTCCCTTGCATGGAATAATGAGGAGCTCAACAGCAATAATAACCCTGGATGCAAAATGTAATGCAGACACCTCCAGCCTCCTTTTTGACAAGGCCAACTTCTATGGGTTTATATATATATACGTATATATAAAATCCTTTCTAAATACATACATTATCCTATATTTTATATATTATCCTTTATTTTATAATGTATGTATTATTCTCTCAAAGCTTTCTCACATTTGCATTGTTCATGTCTAAAATAACTCGTGCTCTCTCTTCTTGCCCACCTTGATATTTCTATGCTTTTTATCTCTTTTCTTGGTAGTCTGGATTTATTTCCATACTCCTTCCACACGTACGAATTCCATCTCTCTTTTTTCCTTTCTTGTGTGTTAGTTCTTCAGGTTGCTATCTTTTTGCAGTGTAGTGCAGAAGAATCAAATTGCCAGACTTTGTACTTTTTGAAGCAGGGGAGTTTGAACATGTGAAAGCCCCCCAAAGAAAGGCAGATCAGTAGTTCTGGCATTCTTCAAAATTGCTCTTTCATTTGAAATGAATAGAGAAACTATGGGTGGGCAAACTGAAACCTGTAGTGTCTGTGTAAGAATAATGAGGCTCTGAATGGAGGCAAGAAGTATATCAGTAATGAATAGATGTGGCTAAGGCAGACATGTCCACTTACAGTAAAAAAATGTGCTTTAAGTATAGTTCTTATCAGTATCTTATGTTTGATAATCATGCTAAAATTCACGTGCATCCAGGGGATTCTGAAAAACCTCAGAGGTATGGGCAGCTGCTGTCTGAATGTGAAGATCCAGCAAGCACCTCCTTGGCAGGGTGAGATGTGCTGAACCTGTGTGTGCCAGCTGAAGTTTGGAAGTTCAGCCTTTGCCCTAGTACCCATTTATTGCCTCATGTTTGGTTCTTGTGACCAGATTCTCAAGTGTTCCTTTTGTTTTTCTACTAGAAGCAAGCAATGCTTGATTGAGTGTGAGTAGCCTGATGGCATTGCTGAAAGAGTTTTCAGTAGAAGGTGCATGCATATGGGGTACATGGCATTAAAATGGGCGACACTGAAAGCTCACAAAAGATGTATATGAATATATTAATCAGTTACGTATAGCAAAGTATACTTAAATCTTGTTTTTCCAGTCTCTGCAGTGTATATAATGTGGTTATTTCTCCTAGAATCTTAGGAAAGCTATCACATACCAAATGGTATAAATGCAATGCGATGCATTCTTCACACTAATTGGTGAAGCGTGCTCTTTCTTAACGGTAGATAATTATTTTTAACACAAGGTATTCCTAACACAGAAAGCCAGGTTTGCCAAGCCGTGGTGTTTCTTCCTCAAGAATCACAAGTAGTAATATTCTGGGGGCTTTATAATAGCAATAGCACTTCCCAAACCAAACCTTATGGCTGTTAATAGCTATGACTTTTCCTTACAGTGTTTCTCTTCCCACAAACCCTTTTCTCTAAAGGCAATTAGTTAACCAAGTAGATGTTAACACCTAATAACGATCAGTTTGTCAGGGATTATTGTGCAGTGATGCCATATTCTCCTAATAATTAGATGAATCCATGTTAACTGTGATAGTGTCAAAGGCCCTTTTTGGAGGATCAAGCAGGCTACCCTTAAACTGAAGAGCGGCTTTGCAAGAGAGAAGTAAATAGTGGAGGCAAGTACAAAATGTTTATCATTGTGTTGTTTTCAGAAATGTTCAAGATTCTAGAGGTTTATAAATTTGAGTTAGCTGCCTGTATGGAAATAAACCAGTCATTTTAATTCAAGAAAAATTGGGTCCTTACTTGTCATTTGTCATACGCTTTCCAAGAATAACATTTCTTATGCAGGCACACACACACAGACACGCAAACAAATACATACACATCGATGTCATGGCTATATTTGAGTCAAAAAGACTCCACTGGACATCCTTATGGTTTTTTCTGTTTGTTTGTTTTCTTTTTGCTGGTTTATGATGCATATTTGAAAAGACATGTGATCGCTATAGTCACCAAAGCTTCAGAACTGAAACTGTCATATCCATACCAATCTTTCTTTTCAGAAATAAAAACTACTTTATGGTAAATTAGCTAAATTAATTTCCATTTCCAGCAAAATGGATTGCATTGGTCTGCATACTGCATTCAAGCAATGATCTAGGCAGTTTGAATCCATGGCAAGGTTCATGTCTGCTTGCACCTGCTTATAAACCAGGCTTTTGCCTGTAAAATAAGCAGTTTATTCTTTTTCTGTAGAACTGTACACTACAAAGTGAAAAAGGTCAAGTCTCTCACTGTGGCACATGTGGTCCACGATTTAAGGGAAACTGCAATTAAGGAGAGGGGAAAAATGCAGGGGCTGCAGGGAAGCCAGCAGAAGGTCCAGTAACATTCTGTCTGTTATGTGGGTGTGAAGCAAGTAAAAGGATGGTGGCTGTTAATAAAACATCTGGATAAACAAAAGCAGAAGAGAAGTATGGCTTCTAAGAGCAGCCCCCACATGATTTATTCCAGTGTGTGCATTTGAGTATTGTGCATCTTCTACAGAGAGATTATAATACCTCTGTGACTGGTAATTTTCCCTCTGCAATCATAGCTAGTTTGAAGAAAAAAAAAAAAGTCATAGGATAGGAACCAAAGTAAAATCATAAATATTTCAAGCAGATTAACTAATACAAACAAGGTTTTTTTCTTCCTACTTCCCACCCCCCCTTTTTTTTTTCTGTGTTGACTCTTAGTGAAGAAATGCTGTCTCAGCTAATTTTAATAGCAAGAAATATTTTCTTCTTACTCATTTTTTTTTAATATATCCAAAATTAAACCATATTGTAGCAAGATGCAATAAAGAAAGAGGAAATCTTCAATTGTAGATGATGTCTGTTGCTGTTTGTTCATTCTTACAGATGTAAGCATTTTTCTCATCAGAAGTAAAACTGAAGTGTCAAACACCTGGCCAACATTTGCAGTGAGGCATTGGGGGAACTTGAGGCGTTGTGTGAAGCAGCCTCACTAACGGCTGTAATAATCATCTGATTTATATTTTTTTCTTGCTACTTCCAAAACAGGAGCTGTTACAGTGCTACTTGTTAGAAGAATGCTTGCAGACCAGTAAGCTGATCAGTATGGCTGCTTTTTAAACTACATTGGAAAGAATCAGTTTATTTACTAAATCAAGGTTATTATACAGATATATCTAAAAATCTAAGCGTAGATTTTTAGAACTTACAGGCTAGTAGGTTTGATTCATTTTGTGATTGAAAAAGCCTTTTTCATGAAACTATTTATTTGTATGGATTAGTTCTTGCTGTGTATGCAGCTAGAGACAGAGATAGGACCAAACATTGTTTTAAAAAGAAACAGATTATGAAGAACATGAGCTGTGATCATGGAAGACTTAGAAATCACTATAATTTAAAAAGAAAAAAGCAGGCAGAAACAAAAATTCTCTAAAGCAGTAAAAAGTGAAGACCTAGCTTTTTTTGTTTGTTTTAATTAAAGGTAAATCAGGAATAGGGGTTATAAATATAGGCACTGCAGAAGCTCAACAGCCATATTTCAATAATGTTTTAGCATGTTTTTAGACATCTTTGGTGAATATTTAATTTAAATTAAAAGGCAGTGTCTCTTTTATTCCTTGTTTGTGATGATGAATCATGGCTTTTAAGGTTTCATACTAACAGAAAACTTGATTGAGTATGAAATAGATTGGTCCAATGTTTTTCATTCACTCCACCAAAACCTATGTTGTAAATACTGAAGTTTTTACTTGACAATAATGTAAGTTTTTGAGTTTTCTATTTTGTAAGAAATGTCATGCTATTTATAGCCTATATTTAGGTGGAATATAGGGAATTTGTTTAAGCATCTGAGCTGCACACACATATAAAACAAACAATACAAAGCCCACAAATGAAATGAAGTGTTTTTTCAACAAAATCTCATTGTTCATAACTAGGTTACATATTTGTGAGAATTGAAACATCTTGTTTTGGAAATTCTCTCTCAAATTTCTAATTTTACTGAAGTCGGAGAACTTATTTATATCAGAGGACTAGTGATATATGGTTCCTTTCTTTAATAATTTAGGGTAATAATTTCCTTTGTAGTACTGCATTATTGTTATCATTTCTTCAGGTAGTTATCACAATTCCTGCATGCACACATACAAAAAAGATATTTCTCATTCTAAACAAAAGTGGTTAAAGAAATACTGTTTGTTGTTCAAGTGTATCTTTTCAGAATAAACAGATATTGTCTAACTACATGGTCTGCCTCATTCTCTGATGATGATGATAAACAGGTGAAAAGTGCTGAATGAAAATCACATAGATCTCAGTCAATCTAAGTAAATGTGTGAAAATGAAAACAGATCATACCAGAACTATAAAGTGTTAATAGTAATTCAAAGAGATGTTGAAAGAACTTGTGCTGTAAAAGAGAAATATACCTGTTACTCGCTGTAAGCTGCATTTTCAGAGTGGCTCAAAATTTAACAGGCTCTCTTTTAGATTAACCTACAGAGAGAGAGCAGGTGCATTTAAATACTTCTGTGTTGTAGAATTTATTATATGATAACTGCCATTGTGTATTTTATTTTAAAAAATAAAATTAGTAGAGGATTATTTTTTTTTTTTTTAATTACCGAATTATAGAATTCATTTAGTTTCTGATTCTCATATATTGCTTGGTTCTGAGTACACTACAAATGTCAGCCTTCTAAACAAGCGATTCTGCAGTAACTGCATATCGTAGTCTCATCACATCCCATTGAAATGTGCTCGTGGAAGCCATGTCCTTTGAAAAGTACAAAATGAATAAACAAACAGGAAAATGATTGCATCCTGGTTAGATGGGTAAGACTGTAATTTAATGTGCTGAATTTAAATTCTTTTGGGGTTCCATTCAGTGTTAATACTAATGCATCATAAAATCTAAGACTTTTAGACTGTTTTTAGCAGTATTTGCCATCATATAAGTATGAAGTTGAGTGGAGATTTTATTATAAATGGAAAGTCATTTTAACATAACGTTGCAGTTGAGTTGTTGCCACTGGATAAATTTATGCAAGAACTGTTGAAGATAAATTTACAATGAAATTCATCCTTTCAGCAGAAAACTACTGAAAGAGATATGGGGTTGCTTGCATTACTTGTGAAATATAAGATGGGAAAAAGTTGTCATATTAATATTTTAACAAGATTAATCCCTACGTGCTCCCCACTGATTTTTTGGGATCCTGGCATATGGCAATGCTCATGTGGGGAAGCAGATCAGGGTAGCTACTTGCTGTGTGGTAGGAGAGTTTCCTTTGCAAGTGTCCAGCATTTTCCACTGTATTGGGTGAGACTCCCTTATTGATTGTTTTGCTGAATTCTTTTCATCCATGTGGCCAGTGGTCCTGCAGGGCCACTTAATCAGATGCCTAATACATTTTTGCTGATTATTTTAAACTACATATGAAACCTGGTTTTTGTCAAAATGTTTCCTATAGCACAGTATTGTTTTTGTGTGCTGTCAGTGCCTGTCTTACTGATTTCTGTCACCGTGAACTGGATTCAAAGTGTGCCTTATTGTACTTGTCTCCAGCACCCTATTTGAAAGATTTCCTCTGGATTCTTTTGTTTTAAAAAACATTAACTATCATTTTACATCGTGACTTCCTCATTGTAAATGTGACATCTTTCCCTTCTTTTTTTCAATCTGATATTAAGTTTAAGAAGTGGTAATTTTAGGGGAAAAAAGAGTGTAAACACATGTTGAACTGATGACAGTATGATAAAGATGGCTTTCCTCTGTTTTTTTGTTCGATGATATTGACTCAAGGACTTATTTCAAGGCACATATATGCAAAAGAAATGCAGTGCTGACCTGCTGCAAAATTAAAAGTGATTTCCCTAAATGCCCAACCCATAGCAGTTTAGATTTAGAATAAACTGGTCAAGAAAAAATAAAAATAAAAAACAGTTCAGTTAAAAATTATTTTCATTCTATTTGTTTGATTAGGGAGACTTAGGTGGGGTTAGTGTGGGCTTAGGGTAGTGATTAGGGTTAGGGTTCCAAGAGAGAGAAAGCGCAGGGTCCTGTTGTGAGTGGGGTTGCATAAAGGCTGCCCAAGGAAGTTCAGGTCTACCAAAAGGCAATGTAGTGGTCAATGTTGTGTGCAATGTAGCTGTTGTAAAACAGGACCTAGCTTGTATGAAACTGTATGAGTAAATTTGTGGCCAAATCCTGGTCATGTTCTCTTTAACAACAGGTGAGTTAGAATTTCATGTTAGAATTTTCACCTCGGTGGAAGCAGGTTTTGATTATGATGCTGATTATTAGCATCACCTTTTCTTGGCTCAGGTGCTGTAGCCTGTTGTATCACATTGGCAGAGGATTTTTTTTTTTTTTTTTCTGTAAACTCTTTAGTTAGTCGCAAATTTCTTTTAAATATTAACTTCTGTTTCCAGCAAGGTATTAATAGCAAAGCTTATCTTTTTGTGCTTCTTAATTTTCAATACCTTAGTCTTTTTGTGGCTCTGGCTATATAAGCATAATAATACACTCCTGAAAACCCCTTCTAGATATTACTTTCCCATTCATGTTTTTTCATATGAAAGCTTTCACTGTAGTACTTGATAATACAAAGAAGAAAAGAATACTGTATTTTTCAAAATATGTTTTGTCTGTATCTTGTGTCAGGTCATAGAATATTTGCCGTTAGGGAAAACAAAAAAAAACAAAACACAACAAAATGTCTAACATGAATTTACAGAAACTAGGTTAAATAATGACTACCTGTCCCAGTTTAAATTGTGTCCCAGATTTGAACATCACATTATCTAGTCAAATAATATAAATTAACGGGGAGACTGTTTCACCGTTGATTTTCAGTTTCCCATGAGGTGATACCTTATTAAATGAATTTGATCTCCTAGAGTTTCATGCATTTGTCTTTGTTTCTAGAATTATTTCTTTTTGTTTCCAGTGGCAAAAATACAGTAGAAATGCCGATTTGCTTAGGAAGCATACAATTTTTCCAAATAATTTTGAATAATTCCAAATATTTTAATGTTCATGGTTGTATATTATAGCTTAGTAAGTAAAATTGGAACGGTTGCTTTCTGGGTCACCATTTCAAAAATGCCTGCATGCAGAAGTACCTTGTATTTTCTTCAAATTATCATCACTGTTATTCTCAGATAAAGGCCAGGATAAAAATGGGCCAAGGAGCTGTGCTGAGTCTGGCTGGGATGTAGTTATCTTTCCCTGCAGCAGCCCATCCAGTGCTGTGCTCTGCACGGGTAGCTCGAGCAGCACTGGTATCACAGCAGTGTTGTGTCTGCTGCTGAGCAGTGCTGGCACCGCATCAGGACTCCCTCCAAGCCCCCAAAAGCCAACAGGCTGGGGGTGGGCGAGTGATGGGGAGGGGACATCCCCATGGCAGCTGACCTAAACTAACCAAAGGGATATTCCATGCCATGTGGGGTCACACGCAGCAATAAAAGTGGAAAAAGGAAGAAGAGGGGAGGGGTGGGCTCTCGTTGTGAAAACTTCTGTCCTCTTCCCGAATACTGGCTACGTGTGTTGAGGCCCTGCTTCAAGGACGTGGTCAAGCATCCCTCATTTGTGGGAAGTAGAGAGGAATTTCTTTCCTCTGCCCTTCCACATGGCCTTTACTTGTTTTGTTTTGTTATTCCCTTTCCCCCTCCCTTTTCCCCTTTCTATTTTTTCCCTTTAGTTGATTTGTTTAATTAATAATAATAGTTCCTTAATATTTTTTTTTTCCACTTAATTAAGTTATCCTTATCTCAACCCGTGAGTTGTTCTTTCTTTTATTTCTTCCCCTCCTCGTCTGAGGAGGGGGAGTGAGAGAGCGGTTGTGGTGTTCAGCTGCCTAGCACGGTAAAACCACCACAAGAGCCAAGCTGCCCTCTTACCCTTCAGTTTAATTTACCAAATTCAGCTGTGGGAATGTAGTGGGTTCATGTGGCAAGGTTCTGGTAGCGGGGGCCATAGGGGTGGCTTCTGCAAGAAGAATCCAGAAGCTGCCCCATGCTAGATAAGGGCCTTGTTGCTGACCAGAGCCGAGCCAATAAACGATGTTGTTTCTGCCCCTGTGAGAGCATGTTTAAGAAAGGAAGAAAAAAAAAAAAAACTGTGGGATACAGCAGCTGGGAGAGTGAGAGGAGTGAGAAACAGCCTTGCATACACTAGGGCCAGTGAAGAAGGAAGGGGAGAGGTGCTCCAGGTGCCAGAGCTAAAGCTCCTGCGTGGCCTGTGGAGAGGCCCCTGGTGGAGCAGGCTGTCCCCCTGCAGCCCATGGGGTAGCACAGTGGAGCTGCAGCCCATGGAGGAGACCACGGTGGACTTCCCTTTGAGGAGGGGGAGTGAGAGAGCAGTTGTGGTGGAGCTCGGCTACCCACTCGAGTAAAACCTCCCCAGGGAAGCATTGTCAGTGTAGTGTGTACCTGTTCTATCAATCTCCAGGACTCTCATAAGCTTACTTTAATGTATTTCCAAATTAAAGCACCTCTGCTCTGGAAAAACATGACATCAATTTTAGTCATTTTCTGTATGTCAAGTATAATGCATTTTGTTAAGAGAACCTTAACACATTTTTATTTTAATGACACACGTTGACAGAAATTTCTCAGAAATATATTTAAGGCTAAGGTCACAAAGGTATTCAGTATCATTATGTTGTTGAACCAATTTGTAAAGTACTTTGTTCTATTTTGATAAACTTAAAGCAATAGTAATATAGGTAGCTGGGAATGAGGACAAAGGGGAGAAGTAAGGTGGGGAAAGGGAGAAGGAAACAGGAGCAGAGGAGCCTTATGAGAAAGTCGTCTTGTTTTCTGCCTGAACAAGCAGCAAGGTGAAGAGATCCGATTTTACAGTTCTCCGAGCTGTAAAAGCTTCTGAGGGCAGAGGTGGCTTTAGAAGAGTTGAGGCAGTACAGTGGGTGCTGTGTGGTATCTCCAAAAAGTAGAGTGGCAATACTCCCTCAATATCAGTCTTGTATTACAGTCACCTTACACCGCATGACCAGTATTCAGGTGACGTACATCTTCGTATTTTCCAGGCAGCTCTGTAACTAGGTGCTTAGTACGCACAGAGACTTAAGCTTCCACTAGAGATACATTTCAATGTATTTCATGTACTAGTGACAGTAATAGAGTTGTATCACAGTTCAAATGTCATGATGTTAAAAATTAATTGTAATTACATTATTATATTACAGATCTTGAGCAACAATCCAGTAGCCCTTTGTGTTCAGAAGATGTACACGAATTGACGCAGTGTTTTGGAACAAACTAATATAGTTGGAATTCTGTAACTGTAATAGAAAAATGGTTTGAGTTCAGTGAGCAAAAAGATGGCTTTTCCAGCAGCTTTTTCTTGCTATTTATAATTACATATTTCCTGTAGTAAAGGAAAATGATATAGTGTTGTAGCAAGTCATAATGGTATTAGGAAAAATACTTCATTTAAAGATGGTATTTCATACCAAATATAACTGACATGCAAACCTGATATAAATAAGAATCACAGAAAAACTGTGTGTTTGCTAAGGAAGGGAATGCTACTTGTAAAACAGGGATTTCTGTTATTTCAGTTTCCACTGAAAATACTAATTCTGGTTCATTTTACTGCAGACAGCCTAGTATGAGGTAATCTGCACTGACAGCAGTGAGAATCATTCCACTACACAGTAATTAAATAAAAGACAAGATGGTAGAATCAAAGGAAGGCATTGAGGCGACACTGACCTACTTTACTGAATCAGAGGAATAGATACAGAAAAATTGCTTTAAGATCCAGGAGCTAACCTTTTAAGTGCTGAAAATAACAGATCTTTTACAGGGCGCTGAATCTCAAGCTTGTGAAATTAGTAGAGTAGACATAAAGAATTTATGAGTCGCTATTAAAACAACCTTACACATCATTTAATTTTGATATATTTAAAAAATGGGGTGTTCTCAGAAGTCTGCATGTGTTGGGGAATTTTTATTGTATGCCTTGAGGTGAATTAGATACACAGTTGTGCTTAAATATAAGAGATTGAAAGAGCAATGCATTGGAGAGAGTCCTACTGCATAAGCAGTTTGACCAGGAGGCCACAAAGGTGCAGGATGAGTCAATTCCTTACATCCAGTAACACTAGCAGGGACCCCGGGAGTGTCAGTCCCCCACTGGGTTCATCGCCCAGCACTGGCTCTGCTGCCTCAGTGTGCTCCCAGAGCACTGGCATTCCTTGATCCCTTCAGGACACTGCTGTGGCCTTTCTTATCTCATCTGCAAGAGGAACTTCGCTCTCTGACACGGAGTCATTCTGCCTCTGGCATTCCTGCCAGTGGCCAGCTTTACGTGTTCTGCTATCAGGCTTTTCGCTCTCCGTTCTGGGTCACTCCTTGGTCACAAATTGCCAGTGCTGTTTTTATTTTATTCTTTTTTCCACTCATCCTGGGGAGGACCTTTTTAGATGCCTTCAACATGGATTCATTGCAGTGAAGCTGCCTAATTGTTCATGCCTTAAAGATGCAGATTTCTTCAGAGAGCCAATGGAGGACGTGCACCACAGGAATCTCGTTGCCTTCCTCCAGCCACACAGCTCTGTTGTGCTGAAGAAACATTTGAACTCCTGAAGCACTGGTAGATACATGTCCTGGTTTCGAATAGGATAGAGTTAATTGTCCTCCTAGCAGCTGGTAGGGTGCTTTGTTTTGGAATTAGGAGGAGAATTGTGTTGATACCACGCTGATGTTTTAGTTGTTGGAGAGCAGTGCTTACACCAAGCCAAGGACTTTTCAGCTCCTCGCTGTGTCCTGCCAGCGGGCAGGCTGGGGGTGCAGCAGGAGCTGGGAGGGGACAGACCCAGGACAGCTGACCCCACCTGGCCAAAGGGGTATTCCGTACCATCTGGGGTCATGCTGAACAATTAATGTGGGGGGGCTGGGGTGGGGGGACCGGCTGCTGGGGGATAGGCTGGGCATCGGTCAGGGGGTGGTGAGCAATTGCATTGTGCATCACTTGTTTGTATGCAATGATTCACGAGAGTGGCCTTGCAGAGAGTGGGGGCACGAGAGTGGGGGCATCAGCCAGCTCCCTCCGCACTCATGGAGGAATCCCATCAGGGTTCCTGGACTTCTCTCTCTGTTTTCTCAAGGCTTGCCCGACCCCATGGATGGGATTTCTGTGGCAAGGTTGAGGTAGCGGGCTGGGGGGAGGCAGAGGTGGGCTCTGTGAGAAGAGACCGGGGGCTGCCTCTTCTCACGGCAAGCCCCCATCAGCTGCCTGGGCCTCCTCCTGCAGACCCCTGAGCCCGAGGCCTCAGCTGTCGTGTGACGGGCTGGTGCAACAGCCCCAAGGCAGCCGGGCTCCCTCCGCTGCTCTCCCTGAGGGCGGCGTGCAGCAGAGATGCCCCCTGCGCAGTCTCCAGGACTGCATGGGGGTGCAGTGAGGGACGGGGAAGGAGGCCTCAAACACCACTGGAAGGTCACAGTTCTTTAGTGGCGGCCCGGAGACGAACGCAGGCCGGCTGCGCTACGCCGTCTGCACTTCCTCCAGCTGCGGGACACCCATCTTGGTGGCTCCATCGTCTGCCTGCTGTCGGGGTGCTGAGCCATGGGCAAGGAGCTGGGCCCAGCCTGAGGCTCCGTGTCATGCCAGGGCCTCCAGGAACAGTGTGAGCAGTGATTCCTTGCGTGCCTGGCATTGTGGTGAGGCCTTGCCAGCCTTTCTGGAGGTGGCCTCACCTGCCTTGGCTGGATGTCACCTCCTGGAGAGTCCACGTCCATGGCCAGGACATCGTTCTCTGTGGGTGGCACCTGCACAGGCTGCACCCGCTGTTTCAGCCAGTCCCTGTTCATGGCCTGGCAGTTGCCCTTCAAGGGTGGCACGTTGCCTGTCCTCCCCAATTTCTTCTCAGGGTCCCTGTGTGTGGGTTGGCCGTGGTCTTTAACAGGTGCCACCGTGGTGGTCCTCACCCATTTTTTTGATGAATCGCATTTCGTGGGCTGGCCGTTGTCTCCTGCAGGTGGCACCACAGTGATCCGCACCCTTTCATTTGTCCAGCAGCCATGCCTTGGCTGTCTCAGGGACTGGGTGTGGTCTTCCGCAGGCGTCCCCTTGACAGTTCGCACCCACTTGCTTGGTGGGCCCCTGTGCCTTCTTTGGAAGTTGTCTTCCAGAGCCGGTACCCTGCTGGTCTGCCCCAGTTCTTTGGGTGGGTACCTGCTCTCAGGCCACGTGTTCTCTTGCTCAGGAGGCACCTTGATGTTGCGCACCCACTTGTTGGGTTGGCCTCCATGCCTTGGATGGAAGTTGTCCATCCTGGGGTGCACCTGATGGTTTCGCGCCCATTTCTTCAGTTGGCTCCCCTCCACCACTGGGTGTTCATCCATCCTTGGACGTTTAGCAGGGGGTTGCCACTGGATGTCCTCCCTGTTTTGGCTGTGCTTCCTCTTCCTCTCCAGCTGCACTCATTCCTCCATTCTAGAATGTTTGGCAAGGGGTTGCCATCGGAGGTCCTTCCTTTCTATGCTGTGTTTTCTCTTCCTTGCACAATGTACCACTCGTCTCATCCTTCAGGCTGAGCAGGACAGCACCCAAAGGCTGGCGATCCCTGCCTGAAGCTTCCCAGCACCTGGGCTGCTCCAAGTCTCCTTGGCACTCCAGGAGCGAGTGGTGGCCAGCAGCAAGGCTGCCCTTTTTATAGGGCCAGGGACAATGGGCACCAAGGGCAATGGTGGTATCAGGAGGCCGCTGTGGTGGCATCACATTGGCCTTCTGTGCTGGGTCTGCCTGGGATGGAGTTACCTTTCCTTACAGCAGCCCATCCAGTGCTGTGCTCTGCACGGGTACCTAGAGCAGCACTGGTATCACACCAGTGTTGTGTCTGCTGCTGAGCAGTGCTGGCACTGCATCAGGACTCCCTCCAAGCCCTCAAGAGCCAGCAGGGGTGGACGAGTGATAGGGAGGGGACATCCCCATGGCAGCTGACCTAAACCAACCATTCCATGCCATGTGGGGTCACACTCAGCAATAAAAGTGGAAAAGCAGAAGAAGTGTGTGAAGGGGGGGCTCTCGTGATGGAAGCGTCTGGCCTCCCAAACAACCATTACGTGTATTGAGGCCCTGCTTCCCAGGACATGGCTGAACATCACTCATTGATGGGAATTAGAGAGTAACTGCTCCCTTTTTTTTTTTCTCCCCTCAGTGCTTCCAATCACCCTTTGCTTGCCTTTTTTTTTTTTTTTTTTTTTTTTTTTTTCTCCTTTTCCCCCCCCTCCCCATTTTCCCTTTAATTCTCTCATCCTGATCTCAAACCTTGAGCTCTTTGGGTCATATTTTCTGAGCAGCCATGGTGGAACTCGGCTGCCCACCTGAGTAAAACCACCACAGCTTCTGACATCACCGGCCTCTGGGGGCAGCCGCTCCGAGGCTCAGTTATTAATTAGCGCACCCTAATGTCTGCTCATCCAGGCCAGCCTTCAGCAGCTTCTCTTGCAGGAGCTAACGGGAGGCAATGTTGCAAGGCTTCCTCAAGAGCAGGTAGACAACATCTACCCAGCTCTCCACTCGTGGTTGAAAACAGAAGTGCTGTCCTGGTTTCAGCTAGGAGAGAGTAAATTTTCCTCCTGGTAGCTGGTAGGGTGCTGGGTTTGGGATTGAAGATGAGAAGAATGCTGATACCACCCTGATGTTTTAGTTGTTGCAGAGCAGTGCTTACACCAAGCCAAGGACTTTTCACCTCCTCGCTGCGTCCTGCCAGCAGGAGCTGGGAGGGGACAGACCCAGGACAGCTGACCCCACCTGGCCAAAGGGGTATTCCGTACCATCTGGCGTCATGCTGAACAATTAATATGGGGGGGCTGGCCAGGGTGGGGGGACCGGCTGCTGGGGGATAGGCTGGGCATTGGTCAGCGGGTGGTGAGCATTGTGCATCATTTGTTTTGTACACATTATTATTAGTAGTACTATTATCATTATTACTATCCTTTCTTTTCTGTCCTAATAAGCTGTCTTTATCTCAACCCACGGGCTTTCATGTTTTTTCTGATTCTCTCTCCCATCCTGGGGAGGGGTGGTGGGCGAGTGGCTGTGTGGTGCTTGGCTGCCGGCTGGGTTAAACCACAAAAACACAACTGAGAAATTAACAGTACATGGTATACTTGACAAGATGCTCTATATTGCTGCAGCTGGTGGTACTTTATTGCTAAGCAATAATTAATAGTAATAATGAACTTGTAGAGATTGCATATGTGAGAGTTGTAGTGATGGTGACGGAAGGATTAATGTTGGATCTTACAGTTCACACTTGATTCTCCTATTATTTGTCTGATTGGATTGTCTTGTTGCTCTAAATGTAATAGCAATCTAAGTGGTGAGGGCATGATGGGAATTGATTGATTGTGACTCAGTCTTATTTTTTTTAGTTCTTAAATTGGTAAATTCCTTTGTTTCCATCATATTTAGAAAGAGAACATACTTTTGTTTGTAAGGGATATTTTAGGAGTTTTGTCTGGCTCAGCCAAGTTTTCATAGGTGACAGTAGTGATATTAGTTGGTCTAATTGGTAGTCCTTATGAGAAGGAACAAAGTTCTTTGCAGTAAAACTGTCCAAGGGAAAAATGCAATATCAAAACTGTTGCTTGGAGTTATTTCCCTTTTCACTGATTAAGTTTCAATACAGTCTTCTAGTGATGCTGAACTTAAAATTTTTATACTTGCTTGTTTTCATTAATTAACAATCTTTTTGCTGATGTTTACCTTATACTGTTCCACTGTAGTACCACATACTGTTCTCACAGTCTCATTTGACTTCTTTTCAGCTCCTGCATTCTGCACAAAGCCTGCAGAACACTGGGCAGCACTGGACATTGAGTGTGCTTCGCTTGTCAGCTGCAGCCATTGCAGTAATCTCACTGCTTCCTTGTGCTCCCTGAATCTGTCCTTCCTCTAATCATGTTTCATGTGTGTTCCCCTTTTTTTTTTTTTTTTTTTTTAAATGTATTTCAAGTTGACTTTCTTTACAACACAATTATCATTTTTATCAGGTAGCTGTACAATGCTGTGTGCAACTTGTTCATTGTAGATAACATTTTAGAATGCCGGATAGACTCCTGGTTTTCTTTTTAACGTTTAGGCAGAACATAACAATCTCAAATTGATCTGGAAAAGTCAGAAATAAACTCATATCAGATTCTTTTGGGTACCTGCAAAATACACATAAAGTGGAAGTAAATGTTCAGACCAGTTTTGGAGACTGCACTTCTGAGAAGAAAAAAGCCAACACAATTTCTTTTGAAACACTCTTCCAGGGATATTTCATGTATGAGGGATGTTCCAGCAGTTATTTCAGATGTTCTCAGGCCAGAAATACTAGTTGATGCATGTGGGCTTTATTAAGACTGTAAAGGAGTTTGTGATAATTAGGCCAGCATTGCATACTTTGTGGTAGGCTAAATGTGTTTACCAATTTGATTCTCTCTTAATGAATGTGAGCCTATAAAGAAAACCGTTTTTCTTAAGAGGAAACCTGGTATGATCTTACTTGGGCTGTAGAGAAGCCCATAACCTTAAGAAGGTCTCAGTGCTCCTGACTTTGTGATGTATTTGAAAATAATACTCAGAGACCAGAAGTACAAAGGAATTGTGCCTTGAAGTTCAAGAAAAGATAGTGTGAAAAGAAATTTAGCATGAAAACTAGGTTGAAATGTTGATTTTCCTCATTGCATTATTTGTTTAGTGGATCGCTTGGAGGCATGTAGTGATTCCCTAATATTTTAGACCAATAGGTATCACAATTGAATATCAAACTGTGCTAGGTAATTGATTTACTTGTATCCATATAATATGCATTTAATAAGATTGCAAGCACTGTTTAGGATGAGTAGTGTATTCAGCACCAAAAGGGGAGGAAGGGCAGGGTTATAATCCCAGAGCTGTGCAATAAAAGAGTGGGGGAAGCCAGCTGGGCTGTTGAGTGCAGGAGCAGCCTGGAAAGGCTCGTGGTTCTTGGAGATCAGCAGAACTTGGCTGAACAAGATGTTGGAGCACCTTGCTCCAGCCCAGAAGTTAACCATGCTTTGAGCAGGCAGGTGGACAGGAGACCTCAGCTGGTCCATTCCCACTTGAGGTATTCTGTGAGTCAAGCAGTTGTTCCTTGGGGCAGCTGCGCAGCTGAAGGTGCTGTAGCATTCCGGTATGTCAAATCATACAGACCTGAGCACAGCTAACAACAAATGCTGTCCTTCCAGTTAATGCAATTCCAAAGAGTTGTTCCCTCATTTTTTTATTATTATTATTTTTATTTTGTAAAGTAACTTGTTTACCAGATTTTCTATTCCCTCTCAGCTGTTCCAATGTATTTAAGGAAAATCAAATCTCTTTGGTCAATTTTAATTCCATAATGTATTTAGAATAAGTACTAGAAAATTCAATTGTCTTCAGTAACGATATTTGTTTTGTTAGATCTTCAAGTAGTTTGATTTTTTTTTTTTTTTAGAAGGTGGCTTTAGGAAACATTTGTTTCACTTTATTTAGAGAATGACCTTCAGTACTGATAGCACTTTGTTGTAGTGCACTTCACTTTTTTTGTGCACTGTTTAAATAATGAATTGTAAATCAACATAGTTAAATAGGAGATGACTGCATAAATTTCTGTATAAGTTGGAAAACTTTGCCATGTGTTCTAGAAAAACAATCTTTACTGGTTGTGGATATTTTTGTTTCATAAAACCTTTTCAAAGGCATTCCAAATATCTTAACAATAAGGTATACAAATAACAATACGGTATACAAATAAATAGTCCTTGTACTACAGAGGGGTAGAAAAGTAATGGTGTTTTATGAGTCAATTGTTTTCCTAAGCAGCTGCTTTTAAAAAGTGTAAGGGACTAAAATAAATAAAAGATTCTGGGAAGAGCAATTTGTTTCAAAAACCATAGAAAACAGTAAAACAAACAAATCCCAAATCTGTATTTTCCTTTATTGTGTTTGTAACGTGATAGGTTATATGGAATTTAGAATGAATACTAAATAGCACTTCAGATAGTTGGTAAGATTGCAAATACTTTTTCCTTCAGATGCCTGAGAATGTGTTTTTTTCATTTACATTCGGCTAAAATTACCTGTCATATGCAGATGATTATGCAATATCTGCCAACATCCTACCTTAAGACAGTTATAGCAGATGGTCGAATATATTTCCTGTGGAATTTGTTTAAACACAACTATATCTAATTTTTCCTGTAATTATTAACACTATTTTACTCCTAAAGACTCAGGCTGCATTGAATTAACTACTTCTAGGCTATTTCCACAAATTTTGTATTGAAGAGACAGCATTTCAACCTTTTATTTTTATTTTTATTTTTTGCAAGACAAATACTCTGCTTGAACAGTCTCAATTATTATATATCAGCACATTAAACATTTATGGTAAGAATGACAGATAGTTTAGCCAGTGCTGTGGAAAGAAATTATTTAATTGTGTGACTCCGTTAAATAGTTAATTTAGAAGCAAAATGAGAATGTAGCACTGAGACTTACTAAACTGACTCTTTGAGCATTGAATTGGCAATTTGAGATGCATATGAAAAATACAAAGAAAGTCAATTAGTGCATTAAAGATGCAGTTTCTTGAATAAACCCAAATAACTGTGGTATTGGCAGGCTCACCTTCACTTCAGTAACAGAAGACACTGATAAACCAAATCTCCACTGGGAGTTGGATAATAGTAATGTTTGATAATATGGTTATTATGACACATTACTTGCTAACTAAACTTTACAAGATCTCTATACAAATATGTATAATACAAATAAGCATTTATGTACACACATACCCACATGCATATGTAAAGATATATGGGTGTAGTTAGTCTGAAATATAAAGTTGAGTCATTGGGAGAGTTTTGGAAGTTTTAGTAATTGCTTTTCTGGATCTAGGCCCTGGAACGTGTCCAGAGAAGGGCTACAAAGCTGGTGAAGGGCCTGGAACACAAGTCCTGTGAGGAGCGGCTGAGGGAACTGGGGGTGTTTGGTCTGGAGAAGAGGAGGCTCAGGGGAGACCTCATTGCTCTCTACAGGTACCTAAAAGAAAGGTGTGGGGAACTGGGGGTCAGACTCTTCTCGCAGGTAACTAGTGATAGGACTAGAGGGAATGGCCTCAAGTTGTGCTAGGGGAAATTTAGGTTGGAAATGAGGCGACATTTCTTCTCAGAAAGAGCAGTCAGGCATTGGAACAGGTTGCCCAGGGAGGTGGTGGAGTCACCATCCCTGGGGGTGTTTAAGAAAAGGTTGGACCTGGTGCTTAGGGACATGGTTTAGTGGGTGAGAGTGGTAGCAGGGTGATGGTTGGACCAGATGAGGTCTTGATGAGATTGGAGGTCTTTTCCAACCTTAATGATTCTATGATTCTATGTTATACATCAGAAATCACTTCTCTTCAGTTTTGTTAAGTGTACTACTTTTAGCTATAGTTAAAAAAAAACAACCAAACAAAAAACATCTCCGTTTTTGAATCTAAAGAACTATGTTATCACATAAGAAAGTATTTATGAGTGTAAAATAAACTATTGAATCGTAGTGTAGATGAAGAATTTCATTACATTTTGTTTGTTTGTTTGTTTTCCTCCTTGTACATAAGTCTGTTTTTGCATGCTTCCCTGGGATTCTTGAAGTTCAGGTATGCTGCTTATGTTGTGGCATGTTATATTGCTTTGATGCACATAGGTAACTCTCAGTCTACCTTTCTGACTCCAGTGATACCAGCTCTCAAGCTGATCTATGCATCATCTTTTGCAAACAAACTTTGGAGAATGTGTCATAATTCTTTTAAAGAACACCATATTCAGAGGAATTAAATGACTCATTAAATGAAGCTCATGGACTTAGCTTCATCACTAGACAGAATTAGCAAGAAAATATTTATTTAAGAATGTATATTTAAGAAAAAAAAAAAAAAAAAAAGGCACCAAAAGGCATTATGCTTCTGTTTATCAGTGAAGACATTCCCTGATTGCTTCCATTTCTCTTTCTCCTAAAGTAGACTATCATCTCTTTCTCTTGAAGAAACCTCTTTCACTTCTGTTGTCAAAGGCAGCTGCTCTTTCCTCTTTCCCTGCTCCTGTGCCCAAGCAGTGATCCGCCTTCTCAGACAGCCCAGCTGGTTTGTTGTATTTTTACCCAATTGCCTTATGCACAACAAATCCCGTTTTTATTTTCTTTAACAATGGAGTACCTGTACATTGGATTATGTTATTCTCCCTAATTCTTTGCTTTTTAAGTTCTTGTTGAGTATCATTTCTGTGGTATGTTTCGCTGAGAACGTTCTTGGGTTCAAGCTGCTTTTTTCTGCTGCTCTCTTCTGTGTAGACATATTGCTAACACCAGCAGATGATGTATACTGTATTCCAACCTAATTTATAGCATTACTGAACATGACAGAGGGATTAAACTCAGTACTGTGGATAGTAAAGTCAGTAGTGGGTTTTTTACTTCCGTCTTTTTATTTCTGAGAATCAAACTACAGTTTTGCCTCGGCTATCAGAGTTTGTAATTTCTTATTGTTTATTGGACATATAAATAATCATATGGTGGTGTTATTATCTACAGAATAAAGCACCATTCGCACTTGCTTTTTATTTTGAATCCAAATACTGTATTGATTTTGCAATGGGAAGACATGCAGGTTAGAAATAGAGTAAACAATGAGCAATCAGCAACAAAGCATTGGTTCAAGATACTATGGAGAATTACTGAGCTCCAGTCAGAAACGACAGAAGGAAGGTTATCAAGACAGTAAAACTAGAAAAAAAAAAAAAAAAAAAGAGAGAGAAAGAGAGAAGACATTCAGATACTGAAAGGATTTTTACTGCATGCAGTCAATACTAGTTTTTTAAGAGTAAGAACTGGAATGTTTGCCTTGTATTGTAGCTCGCTTCAAACAAAAGTAATACATCACTGTTTGCTTGCATCTCTTAATAATGTCTGTAAGAAGCCAACAGTTTTCATTTAACAACCACACTGCAAAAAGTGAACTAACCCTTTCACTGCTAATGCTAAACTAAAAGTCTGGTCATAGGTCTCATCTAGCAGCCAAGGGAGAAAAAAGTGTTTGAATTGGAAAAGAGCCATAAAGCACAAGCTGGCTGCCTGTGCAGCCCTGGATCATCTGGTATGAAACAAAACATCATTTGCAATGAACCGACTCTCAGAGTCCCCCATTTAGAAATATTAAAATTATATGAATTCTAATTACCCATAGTATTCTCCTGGAGAAACTGGCTGATCCCGGTTTGGACTGGTGTGGGATTTGCTGGGTGAAGAACTGGCTGGCTGCTGGTTGACGGAATCCTGGCCAGAGGAGTTAGTTCTGTTGGTGGCCAGTCACCTGTGGCATTCCCCAGGGCTCAGTATTGGGGCCAGTTTTGTTTCACATTTTTATCAGTGATCTGGATGGTGCGATCGAGTGCACCCTCAGTAAATTTTATAGATGATACCAAGTTAAGCAGGACAGTTGATGTGCTTGAGGATAGGAACGCTTTGCAGAGGTGGACAGCCTGGCTCGATGGGCGTAGGCCAGTCACATCACATTCAACAAGGGCAAGTGCTGGGTGCTGTAGTCGGGTCACAACAAGCCCACACAGTGGGTACAGGCTGGGGAAAGAGCAGCTGGAAAGCTGCCTGGCAGAAAGGGACCTGGGGGTGCCGGTAGACAGCTGGCTGAACGTGAGACAGCGGTGTGTCCAGGTAGCCAAGAATGCCAATGGCATCCTGGCCTGCATCAGAAAGTGTGGCTAGCAGGACCAGAGGAGTGGTGTCCCCTTGTATGCAGCACTGGTGAGACCGCATCTTAAATATCGTGTTCATTTTGAGGCCCCTTGCCAAGACAAGGAAATTGAGTTGCTCAAGCATGTGCAGAGAAGAGCAAGGAAGCTGGTGAAGGGACTGGAAAACAAGACTTATGGGGGGCGGCTGAGTGATCTGGGGCTGTTTAGTTTGGAGAAGAGGAGGCTCAGGGGAGACCTCATCATGATCTACAACTGCCTGAAAGGAGGTTGCTGCGAGGAGGGTGTCAGTCTCTTTTCTTAGGTGACAAGTGATAGAAAATGGTCTCAAGGTGCAGCAGAGGAGGGTTAGATTGGATATCAGGAAGAGTTTCTTCATGGGAAGGGTGGTCTCACATTGGAACAGGCTGCCCAGGGAAGTGGTGGAGTCCCCACCCCTGGTGGTATTGAAGAGACACATGGATGTGGCACTAAGGTAAGTGGCTTAGTGATGGGACATGGTAGGTCAGTTCAGTGACTAGATTTGATGATCTTGAAGGTCTTTTCCAACCTAAATGATGCTGTGATTTTAAGACTTCCCTAGGCAGAGTCAAATAATACATCAGGAATATTGTATTTTTTCTCTTATGTCTCTATTTGGTGAGTTACTCTTCACTCAGCTTGCTTTTATAGTATTACATTTGGTCTTGGAGTGGGGCATTTTGTGGCAGTAAAACCCTTTTTATTTTATTTAATATGTTTATTTCAGGCCAATAGATTTTTCTTCCTATTCAGGCAGTGACTTGTTTCCTGTATACTTGCCATCTGGTTTTCAGCTTAGAATTTTTGTTTTCAGAATATGTTACTGTACATAGTTTGTACAGCATGTTGCACGTTATTTAAGCCCCTTTATTTTTAGAGGGTTTGGGTTTCCCAGTATTCTCTGCCATTTTGGGGGTGTGTTTCATGACCCTGACATAGCATCCTGAACTTATGAAAAATAAAAATGGGAGGTTAGGTAGGATGAGATATCAGAGAATACTAGTAATACTATAATTGAACAGAATTGGAATAGTAGTGATGTTTATTCACCTGACAGTGAATTGGGATGTTTTGTGGACAGTAGTATCCTCTGAGGAATGGATGCAAATTGCAACTCCCTTGGCAAGTGGAAGTTGTCCATTTGTTAATGTTGTTCCTTATAGACTCACAGTTGCTCTAAATTCTTAATAAATCTGCATGTTATATTTCTACTTTTTGAATACTGGCATTTCAAGAGAATGTCTCTGCAGTGCTACAGATGCTGGTTTGTGGCCTGTAGGAAATAATTCCTAATATGAATGCAAATTAGTAATAACAGAATCTTCCAACAAATTTTTTTTGAACTGTTACGATGGCAAACTGGTAGAATGCAGTGTTGGGAATAGAGCTAAAGGAAAGGTAACCTGTGTTCTTTGGGGTGATGTAGATACAGATTCTGCTTTTCATGAAATATCCTGGCTGACTGCAAAACAGGATTTGCAAGTCCTTCTGATTACACCAGTCACTGAACCCGGATGTTTTAGCACTGCTGAATAGGAGAGGGTCGTCACTGCACTTTGAACCATGTCATTCCTGACCTGTCAAAAGGACTTTAACTCTTCAGGCTATCCTGAAACAGGTAGGATCGAAAGGTCAAAAATGGCTATGGTGGTAAAAGAATTTGAAGAAAAGGCAGACCATAATGTTTGTGTAGATTGCCAGACACATCTTTCCCTGTGTAGCAGAGACCTTCATTAATCTTAGGCAACCACTAGAGTGATCATATATTCCAGAGTAACTGAACTGCTGTTTTAGAGTTTAAGCACTCAAATGTATCTATTTTCTAACCACTGCTCTTTCACTTTTTCTGTACACATCTTTTCTCTGTTCTGTAGTCCATCTGAGCTTTCTATTTGGAGGAATTGTAATAAATGTAGGTGTTATCCCTTTCTGCTGCCAAATAATCAGAAAGTATTGGGTGTAACTTGAATTGAGTAACACTGCATTGACTTCAAGAAACTGGTGCCATTTGTTGTGGACAACATATTCAGCATATTGTGAATAAAACAGAACTGTCACAAGCCAGTTCAATCTCTAGGCACTTCTCTATTAATTTGTTACATGTCTTGCTTTTTGTAGTATAAGTTGTTGATTTTTTATTTATTTATTTATTTATTTATTTTTTAATTTAAGCCTAATAATGTTGCAGGCTCCTTGAATCTTCAGCAGCCCTGACTTCTAATTAAATTTATTCAAGAACTCACACAAGTTTCATACTGCTGTACATTTTTATAATTATAAGCATTGGCAGAGTTCTAATATGTGTGTATCCAGAAAAACTTAGGGAGCTCTGCTCAAGGCAGGGAGCCATCAGTTCTCTAATGAATCTGCGCAGTATTATTCTTCTGTCCTTCCAGATGAGAGAGACAATACTGTGCTGTGTTCTGCTTCCCTACTTTGTCCTGCTTGGGTGCTTTGAGGTAAGGCACAGCTCAGAGTCTTGCTCAGTTGATAGTCCGTGGTCTGCCTATGATTATGCTTGTAATGCTACTGCTTTGACTTTTTGTTCTTGTGGTTCCTCTCTGTGTGCTTTAAGGCTACTTAACTGACTGAAGTCAATTCCTCAGTCATAGAATCATAGAAACAAAGAATCATTAAGGTTGGAGAAGACCTCCAAGATCTTCTGGTCCAGCTGTCCCCCTACCACCAATATCACCCACCAAGCACCACTTCCAACCTTCCCTTAAACATCCCCAGGGACGGTGACTCCACCACCTCCCTGGGCAACCTGCTCCAGTGTCTGACTGCTCTTTCTGAGAAGAAATGTCTCCTAATTTACAGCTTTTCCAGTCCATGGAAGGTGTCGTTCATTTTATTTTGTTTATTTATTTAGCCTCAGTTATGTCAATACATGGTCTTGGGGATACCTTTTATATTCATGTCAGAATTTCAAAGATCCTATGTGTCAAAACCAGATTCTATGCTCAAAAACACACACAAAAATCCACCCAGATTCTCTGATGTTGCTGCGAAGGGCCACATGTATTCCCTCTGGAAAGAGGGGGAGAAGTGGGAAAGGAATGGGAGGTGGCACTGGAAGTGAGAGAAAGTCTTTTTTTTACTTTCATCCAGCTTAAAACTGATATTTATGTCTAAACTGCCACTGCCACCTAGTTTCTAGGCACTTTTTAGATTTCTGCACTTGTGTTTTCTAAACCTTTTTTTGTTTACATGCAGAACTTAACGTGGGCAATACTTATTCTTCCCATTGCATTTTTTTTCCTATTGCAACTTTCGTATCATTGCTTTATCCTTTACTACTGTTTTATGTCAGGTGACAGACAGTCACTTTTCTGAAAAAAATGAAGTCTCCCTTTAGTCATTGAAAAGTTCCAGTCTCATTACTCCATGGAACGAGAGACTAACAAAAGCTTGGATGAGGAAGAGCTATCTGATGACAGAGGCAAAACTTAACTTCCAGTGGATCTGTCTTGTAGTAAAAGTAACGTATGCCCTCTATTGAACAAGTAACCTATTGATTACAGCATAGGAACTGTACTCTTATATAGCTTTTTCATTTAATGGATAAAAATGTCTATAGCTTTTTTTCAAGTTGGTTTTGAGAAATAATAAGGGTTACAGCCTGTGTAACAAAGTACCTCTCAACAGTTATGGTATCTTTTGACTCTAGGAGCCACTTTGTCACTTTATGTTTGTCTAAGGATACTGAACAATTTGCATTTACATTTATGTAATTTCAAGATAAAGTGATTCTGTGATTATCTGTTTAAAAAATCTTCTTCAGTGGCTTTCTTCTACCCATCTGAAGGTGGATTGCAGAAAGAAATGTACTACTGAATGCATTTACCAACTATAGAAAGGCTTCTGTTTTATTTGACTAGCTGTTGTAAGCGTCTCTTTTTCCTTCTCCCACTTCTTCTGTATAAATTCATGAACGTCAGGGATATCAATTCTGACATATCGCTAGGGAGAGTTCCTGAGATATTAACACTTTTACCCTTGCACATGAGTGAAAGGGCTGGGGATGCTGAGTCTTTAACGAGACAGCTCTTCCCAAAATGTTTCTCAATCATTCTTATTAAATAAGCTAACAAAAAGAAATTCCTCAAAATAGAGCAGAGATCTCTACATTGTTCAATTCGACTTCTCTTTTGTCACGTTTAGCTACTTTTTTCTAAGTTCTTTAGTAACCAAATAATCTTACATATTGTTTAACTTATATATTTCCCATACATAAAAATATATATTTGTATATAAATAGGAAAATAATATATATATATATAAATGAAATAGGACATTTCAGGTCCTTCTGCCATTACTGAAGAGACGTGAAGAAGGTTAAACAACCTTGGCAGGTGATCAGCCATTAAAAGGATTAAAAAGATTTAGTTACTAAGGCTTTTATATTCAAGTTGAATAGACAATCTTTCACTCAAGATACTAATTTTGCAGTCAGAACAGAACTGCATCGCAGTATGTATTGCCTCTGCTGGTGGATTTAGTTGATTAAGATTCAGGTAACCCTTCTTGAATAAAAACCTGTTTTACTCCTGAGTACTGCTTTATTCTGCTCAAGTTTTGTAACTCATCTTGCAGTGAGGCTTTTATTTTTTTATTTTTTTCCCTCCCTAGAAGTTTTGGCAGCCTCCTTGTGTCCTGCCTTACCTACTTGCTGCCTACCCATGTTCCTCAAGAAAACTTCTGTTACTGAGATTGTGGCATACTAGTGTCTCTTTTGAAAGTCATGAGAAGCTGAGGAATCCTGGATCTCTCTTCATTAAAGTGATGTTTGTGGTTGTCAAAAACTGAAAAAGAACTCTTTAGGCATTCTTGAAACTGACTGCTAGTCAATGATTTCATCCACTCTTTCAATTAGTCCACTTAACTACAGAATAAGGGTATTTTTCAAGTTTGGTGTTTCTGTGTTTCCTCATTATCCCTGCCTTGGTTGTAAAATTTATTTATTTATATCTTGTTTAGTTATCTGGTATTTAAAATCAGTTTAATGTTGTTCTCAGCACCACAGAAAATTAAGTGCAATTTTTATCTAGGTCAGTTAGATTATTTTTGTCTCCCTTCTGAACTCTAAAGAAATGGTAGTTTAATAGTGTTGATATGGTGCCAGAATTATCATTCTCTTTCTACAACTTGTTTTAAGAACTTGGAGCATCATGTAATTTGATTTTATAATGTTGAAAGCTAATCAGCTCAATGTGCTTCATTGTATTTGGGAAGATGAATTGCATTATTAGACATATTGTGTATAGCTGTATAATTAGAGGCCAAATATTCCAAAGAAATGCTTTAGATAAGTCACTTTACTAATTCATAACTGGTGCAGAGGGATTTCAGATGGGTTAAATAAACTGGGGATTCTAGTTATTTAGTAAGACCTATGATAGAGCCATGCATGTATACATGAGACATCATGCTTTACAGGAAAAGCAAAAGCAAATCAGGGCTTGATGTATAAAAAGACAAGGCATGGGAAAGCTAGTGTTCTTGACCATGATGCCCTGAGCCTGAATGTACTCTGTATTCAGTAACATGCTGTATGCTACGCATATCTATAAAAATTCATATATTGTTCACAATAATGACATTGTGATCTCCATTGTTATTACAGGATGCCTAGTACTTTCTCAGATAGTACATTTTGGTTTTGGTGAGTGATATGTCTTTGTCTCAGTATATTTATCCACTGAATGAAATCCAGAAGACTCAGATGTCCAGGTGGCAAAGAAACACATCTGAGCAGCATTTATCTCCTTGACATTAAAAAAAATAAAAATAAAAATAAAATAGTAACAAAAGGCAGTTGTGCTAGTGCCTTGAGGTTCACTTTCCACTTATATCCTGCACTTAACTTCTGATTGTGGTCATGCATGACACTTTGTCATCAGTGAACCACTTAGTGTGACCTCTATCCAATGCTGAAGAATTTAAGTCTTTAAGAATAATGTTCTGAGCAAGATAGATCTAAATGGATATATAGGGTAAAATAAATTCAAATAAATTCACCTGTGAAACAGACCTGTAAATCTTGCCATGACCCTCTTCACTAAAGGGAGTTGTTTATAGCATTATATTAAAACAGGAATAGCAGAGAAATCTATATAGGTATTCAATAGCAATTTAAGAGGGAGAACTACATGGCTTGTGGGATTACAGAGTATGGAATTTTGTACTTCCAGGTCATTCCCTTGAAATAAAATACACTCATAGTAGTAATAAAAATTTGTTACCAGATGACAGCTCTTCAGTTGCAGATACAAAATGAGTTGAGGTTTTCTATCCAGCCGGTAATAGGCAGATGGTTCTACACAGACACACACACAGACACACACACAGACACACACACAGACACACACACAGACACACAAAAAAAAAGAAAGCATTGCAGCTGACACTATTAAATACTTTTATTGACAGTCTTAATGGGGTGGTCAGCAGTTAAATAGGTAATTGCAGAGTCACCTTGTTGACCTTGGATTTGATTCTTCTAAGGTGTTCTTTTAAGCAGTAGGTTTTGTGTAGATAAAAGTTGAGCAGATAATATATTTTTCTCCTTTATTTAGTAGTGTTTAGTAGCAAACAAAACTTAAATTGAAACACCTGCAATCATAGGAATTTAAAAAAGAAACTTTTTTTTTTTTTTCTGTTATGTTCTTGATCTTAAAATGAAACATGCTTTTTGCTGTCTCAGATATTAAATACTCTTCGGTGAAGCCACTTGATGTATCTGTCACTCTTATAGTGTAACCTTTAACAGTATTTCTGAATTATATGCAGCATTTGTAAGAAATGTATTCATCTGTGAATAATTAGGAAAATCAATTTACAAACTCAACACAGGATATTAATAGCTCTGAAGGCAATAAGTTTAGCTACAAGTTTCAGCACAATGTGTTTTTGTTATTTTTGTTTGGAGTTCTAGATATTGGTACAAAAAGTTTTAAACAGAAATACTGAAAGATTTGTATCGTAGGAACTAATAGGAGCTAATAAAATAAAACTTGGCATGAAGTAACAGTCTTAATGCTGGTGAACGTGGCAAGTATGCAGTCTTTCCACTTGAGGACAGTTAACACAGATGGCAGAACTGATTTCACCATGTGCTATATGTCTTATTAATTGCCATGCCAATTAACATATAATCCAAAGCCTGCTTCTTTCTTCCACTGTTATGGACAGTGTTTGAGGGTATGTTTCCTGTCAAGTACCAGAGTATATTTATTTCATTTATTGCTCTCCCCATTCTTCTCCCTGTCTCTCCTGGCTCCAATCTCTCTCTCCCCCCTCCTCTATATTGTTACCATCATACATGTTTTTGAACTGTGTTGAAGACCAAGTATACATGAACTAAGGTGTTATTGAAGCTTTCTAGAAAGATTTCTGCTTGTGGGCTTCTCCCATACTAAACTAAAATTTTAAATCAGGTCTTGTGCGTTGGTCTCATTCTTTTGGAAAAGAAGATCAAATCCTATCCTTCTCAGAGGGTGACTTAGCATCCCAGCAGAGAATAATTGAAGTGACATGTGCAGATTCCATAACAATGATTGTGTCAATGTAATAGGTGTAATAGGGATAATTGTATCTTTGAGTTGACTGCATCAGGTTTGTAAAGACTGGGCTGGGCCAGAGATCCTATTATACTTCCTCTGGGTGATCTGAGGAAAAAAAATAAATATATATACATATATATATCAAAAATCATTTTGTGAGAAAGAAGATGGACATAACTAATTGCAACCCCAAACTGATAAACTTGGGAGGGACTCTAGTACAAATCAAATAAAGATAGCCTTGTAATTAAGAATGGAGTGTTGTAAAATAGTCTGCTAAAAGTGAGGCCATTAAACCAAGAAGTGACATGCGACCAAGACACATTGACAAGAACAAAGAACATGCCATTTGTTATTTCTTCTGGGCCAGCCAGAATTATAAACAGCCAAGGAACTAGGTAAACTTTGAACATGTAGATTGATGTACATGTTTTCTCTGTCCTGGACTTGTCCTAGATAAACTGTGCTATATTCTGGGAAGTCAACTGAGTTACTATTACTGTTCAGCTGTGTTGTCTTGTACACAGTCTAGAATTGCAAATGCTGAGCTAGTATCAGATTTGCTGCAGCAGTAAAAGTGAATTGCAGTCCACATCTTCAGTCTGGCAGGACAGAGCTTAAGAAAGTTTATGGTTAAAGGCTTGAAATTTGAGTGAGCTGCCTCTTGAGACTGCTGAGTCTGAACAGCTGCAGAACTTGACAATTATATTGATATTTTTTTTTAATTATTATTATTATTTTTTTTTAAGATTCAGTGTCCTAAAACCTTTGCAAGCCACATATATGATGAAAGCACCCTTTGGAGTAAGAGATGCTGTTATAGCCCCTAGCATCAGTTTATAGATTCAGTAGATTGAAAAACTGAAGGTCAGAGATAATTAAAAGCCAATTTTACTTTCTTCTTTTGTAAATCCTCAAATGTTTCCCAAATAATCATATTTCCCATATGGTTATTTGGTTTAATAATTTATGTTTTGACAAATAGTGATTTTCTGTGAGGGACTGTAATTAACTACATCACTACTTTTTGGTTAAAAATACTTTCTATAAGCGTATGTAGTGTCCATACGTATCTATTGCAGACACAAGCTGATGAGTAGTAGTAGCTTTTCAAGCACACAAGTTATGTTTTCTTTAGGAACACACTGGATTTCTACAGTCCATGTTTCTACTTGTATGCATATTTTAGGAATAAGCATACTGGTGTCTCTAAGATGTAATTAAAAAATAAAAAATAAAAATGAGAGGAGCATGGTTTTATTGGGCTGCAGCATAAGTTAGTGAAATTATTTGAAACCATCTTGGTAGAACTGGTATTGTTTCTATTGCCTTCCACTCGCCCCCTCCCCCCAACCCCCCCCCCCCATCCCCCACTACTTCTGTCAATTTCTGTCTTGGGTTTTCAGCTCTGGTTTATCAAAAATGTGGCTTTATTGGATATCTGAGAAGAGAGATGCCAGTGCTTAGATTGGCTATTCAGCCTCTGTCCATTGGTCTAGGATAACCAATGTTTGCACCAAAAATTATCTTCTCTCCAGCTGATAGGGACATTTCATCATCTTTAAAAACAGAGGTTACAATTATGTTATAATTGTTAGCCAATTATTTCCCATTCTCTTACAAATTTACCGTCTGACCAATTCTAGCTGTGATACATGTGGCAACGAGGGCAGGGAAGACTGACTGAAGCTTGTACAAGTTCCTGTCACTGCAACAGAACTAATTGCCTTTTATCCCTGCTGCCTTTGCCACTGGTCACTTGTTTCTGAACATACCTGTCATCTTTCCTAAAGCTTCCTGTTCCTAGGTGATTACCTTTTGTGCTCAGATTCCAGAATCACAGAATCATTTAGGTTGGAAGAGACCTCCAAGATCACCGAGTCCAACCTCTGACCTAACAATAACAAGTCCTCCACTAAACCATAACCCTAAGCTCTACATCTAAATGTCTTTTAAAGACCTCCAGGGATGGTGACTCAACCACTTCCCTGGGCAGCCTATTCCAGTGACTAACAACCCGTTCAGTAAATAAGTTCTTCCTAATATCCAACCTAAACCACCCCTGGCTCAACTTTAGCCCATTCCCCCTCGTCCTGTCACCAGGCACATGGGAGAATAGACCAACCCCCACCTCGCTACAGCCTCCTTTCAGGTACCTGTAGAGAGCGATAGGGTCACCCCAGAGCCTCCTCTTCTCAGACCCAGTGGCTGTCCAAGAATGAAAGAGGGGCATCACCCGGTTCTATATTCACCTTTTTTGATGTTTGAACTTCCTAGAGGCTTAGCTGGGAGCTTAAATACCGTCCCTCTGCGTACACTTGCTGGGACACCAGACATAAACCCCCTTGCTGTATTTTATTCCCCTTCTGATTTTTTTCTTCATCCTGGAAGTCCACAGAAGTATGACTTCATTGACACCACTCTCAAATTCCTGTTTTCTTATTTTCTGATCTGCAAATTCCTTCTGTAGCCCCACGTCCTACCTAAAACCACCAGATTTTATTGAGAAAGAAGGCTTCATCAGGCAAAATGTAGCAGGTGCATCTTCTCACAGAATCACAGAATAGTCTAGGTTGGAAGAGACCTCCAAGATCACCAAGTCCAACCTCTGACCTAACGCTAACAAATCAATTCTCTTACTATACAGGAAGGTGGTAGCTTATGGAAGTCCACCGAGCCCAGAATATATGCTTTCCATTGTAGTCCAACCTTAATCTCCTTTTTGGCTAGCACAGAACTGTTTCCTAAGTCTGATTTTGCATCCTCTCAAGTAAAAAGAGAGTATTTTTACTTGTTTTGGAGAATGACAATCACTCTTCATCATGCAATGGAATTGCTAAATATGAAATAAACAGAGCATTTGATCATCAGCTTTCTTTCTGTGTACTAAGAATAGTCAGTGTGGAAACACTGGAGTTTCTGAAAGGAATTTTTCTAAGTGTTGGTCCAATCATTACATCAGTCACCAATGATTTCCCCTTCCTTTTCAGGACAATTTACACATACGGGAGGACATAATGCTTATTATGCAAAATATCAGGTGCTATTTAAATTAAATTTTATAGAAGTTTTTGATGTAGTGAAAGAAGGTGAGCAGAGGACCAATCAGATGATGATTAGAATCTTGGAGCACATGATGGATGGTGAGAGGTAGAACTGAGTTTGCTTAGAAGGTAAGAGGGTATTTTATTATATTCTTCAAGCTAGCCAATGGTATATAAAAGATAGAGCTAGACTGCTTGTGGAAATGCACAATGAAAGTAGGAGGGGTGATGGATGCAAACTGCAACACAGGACCTTCCTCTCAGTTATTAGGAAAAAAAATGTTACTAAAAGGTTACACAAACACTGGAGCAAAGGACCAGAGAGGCTGTGGAATCACTGTTCTTAGATATGTTGATAGAGTTGGGAATGTTTTAAAAATAAATATCTATTGTCTTAACAGTAGATTATCTATAACTGATCTGAAGAAACACAATAAGTTGGAAAATGGGGTATTTATTTATTTATTTATTTAAAACATCTGATATGACCTCAGAGAGAAAGATACAGAATTGGATGGGTCGATATTTTAAATCATAAAGTCTGTATTTTGTGTATAGTGTTTTCTCTGGGGGCTCTGTAATAGGCTTCCTATTTCTCCTACAAGTTTCCAAATTTTGCTTTCATCTTGAATAAGATTAGACTATTTTTCAAATAGATTCACTATCTTATACTATGGTATACTATATTTATACTATGGTATAAATGGTGCAAGTAGTGTATGGCTGTATGTGTGTAAATCATCAATTGTATGAGATTTTAGTTCTGTCTGCCCACTTACAAGGCATTTAAAATATATTTTTGATAATGAAAATCATAATGTTAATCTCACACAGAGATGGATTTTGAAATGCTTAGTTCTGCTGAGATGCTTAAAAGGGAGGGAAATGAAGCAGCTGTCTTTCTTTCTTTCTTTCCTCAATTTCAGCAATAATCATTGCCTTTTTGCATTTTCTCCATCCCTTTCTTTTCTTTCTTTTCCATTTTCTGTTTCTGTTATGTAAATAAAGATTTATAAAGTGTAAGCTTAATAGCACTAAACACATTATTGAATTGGTAGAGATTTGGGAGAAAGCCCAGACTAATTAACACCAATTCCTACTCTATTGCCAATTTTTAGGACCAAATCTTTTGGAACTGAAGTTATACTGAAGGCATGTTGAAAATAGAAAATGAATTTGGATATGACCACCTTGAGAAACAATCTGTTACCAGTATAGTGCTTGCTTTTTGTAAGTAATGAGATATTTACTATATAAACAGATTACTTCCTTTTTGAAGCTTTATTCATAACTAACTAAACTCTTCAGGAATTCTCTCAAATTAACTCCATACCTCTTCCTTAAAACTGAAATACTTCCTTAAAACTGAAATACTTAACAAATACTGACCAATTTTAGTATAGAAAGTCCAATTGTCATTATTTATTAAAGTTCATAACTAATTCAGTTTTTATAAAAATCTATTAACAAGAAAAACACGGTATAGCTCTCTAATATATATATATATGTAGCTCTGTACTTCAGAAATAACTGAAAGACATAAAAAGAAAAGGGATATTTATAGTGCAAACAGGATGGGATTATTTTACCTAACTTCAAACATATTAAGCATGCCTTAACTAGCTATTCAAGCTCCGTTCTTCAGCTGTGGTGTCAGTGGAGAGGGATACTCCTTAGTGGCAGCCTGTCTCTGGTACCAATAGATGACTAACTTAGACAGCATGGCTAACTAGCAGTCAAAACCAGAGGAGATGAATCCAGCCTTTCAGTAAAATGACTGAAAAAAAATCATTTGGATAACTTTTTTACAAAGGCTTTTTGAAAGAACAAGAACATGCAAAAAAAGTTTAGTTTCATCAAAATTTTCTCTCTTTTGAGCTGCTTTCCATTTATTTGACCAAGATTATTTTAGTGAAATTCTCACCTTCTTCAGGCAAAGTGTGTGCTTTAACCTTTGTACATTTAGGACCTGAATGCCCTGGATGTTAAAAGATGATGCCCTGTGATTTAATACCCTGGCCCTCTACTTTTCCTTCTCCTTTGCTCTCTAGCTCAGAGACTGTTTTACCCAGCTATGATTTTGTATTACTGTTGTCATTGCAGCATGCTGCTGGTCAGAAATCAAAAGTTAAAGTGATCATTGCCAACTTCTGAACATTAACTCAAGAAACATAAGCAGGGGGTTGGAGTGAGATGATCTTTAACATCTCTTCCAATGCAAACCATTCTGTGACTGTATGAAACCTTTGCTAAAGCCTCCTGCTTGCCCTTTGGCATAAAGTGCTGTCAGAAGTGTCAAGGAAATGTAAACTTAAGCAACCTGTCATTGCACACTGATGCAAATCTCCGCTGTTAATCTTGGTATAATAAGGAAATATACAAATTGGAATTACCATTCAAGTGAAATACTTGACACTAGATGCTTTATAGCTCCCACTACTATTTGAAATATTAGTCTACTGTAACTTACTAGACAATATTTCCTTTCAAATTATCTGAAATTTCATTTATTTTCTGTATAATTATCTCCTTGTTTCTGAAATTAAAGCATCAAATACATTTAATTATTTGGATAAGCTACCTAGGGGGATGATGGACTTCCTATCATTTCAGTTTTACAAGGACAAATTCAATAAAAATCTTTCAGGGTGGTTGGTTTGCATTTGATCTTGCTTCAGAGAAGTTGCATGATCTAGAGGACTTCCAGGCACTTCTAAGAGTACTTAAATTGAGTTCATTTTGTGCTTAAAATGAATACTTTTTTTGACTTTTTTGCAGGTTTTTTTTTTTTTTTCATTATATAAACTCTTGTTTCTTAAGAAGAAAAAAATTCTTTTTTTTTTTTTTTTTTTTTTCTTTCAGCCAAGTGGCTTCAAGGTATAAATACATTTAGTATGTTTTAATTTTTATAGTGATATTGCATGGAAATGATTGGAGTAGAAATAATTTTGGTTGTTGGCTGGATTTTAATTTTTTACAGCCCAAGCATTTTTCACATTTTTCTTACCTAAGACTTGGATAAGGGAGAAGACTAAACATTTCACCTGTGGTTATTTGAAACACAGTGATATTCCAGCTGAAAAAATAATTTAAAATATATTATTTGTCATCCAGGTGCTTGATATGTGACTAGCCTTTTAATGGCTTTCAGAAATGTGCTTCACATAATTTGAAACAAGCTTTCTTATCATTATGTGTTGCAATTAATTTAATCTTGTTTCTGTTATTTCCACAGTATTTTTCAATTCAGTGAACCTCATTACATTTGCAAGTGCATTAAATTAGAGTCTGGATAGAAGAAGAGAGATGATTATCAGTTAATTTAATTATGTTTCTACATTTGCCCATTTAATGATATGTCTGCCATTGTTGTTGCAAGCCTTTTCTGCAGCTGCATTATGTAGAAATTAGTTCCAGCTCCATGTATAGTTTGTGTTACCTGATAACTCCTGACAACTAAATGGAGGCACATGTTCAGCAGTGAGTCTAATCAGAAAGCATTTACTCTACAGCCAATGGCTACAGTATGGAATATTCCTATTATATTCGCTATATCATTACAATATTTTTGGTTTGCATATGTGATACTGCTTTTTTGTTTGTTTTTACTGTTTTACATTATTAATTTAATTAAGAAACAGAACTTCACATTCTTATTTTGACTGAGAAGCAAGTATGTATGCTACTGTACAAGTCTGTTCTAGGCAGTTAAACAGTTTAGCTAAGGAATAAAGAAATGGTCTGGGCTTTTTTAATTATTATTATTATTTATACATATATATATCTACTGAAGAGGATCAATATACTTTGAAACACTGCATGGCTTCTGGTAGTGCCGTAGCCTATTTCTGTTAGTCTTGTGATACAGGGAGATGATGGACTGTTGTGCTGGAATAGATAACGGAATAGATAAATCAGGCTTTTTCCAGGACAAACACCAGGCTAACTCCAAGAATTAATCATCAAAACAAAACAAAAAGCCATAAAAATAAGATATTGGTGAATGATGAAGACGATTTTAGTCAGTTGTTCTTTTCACTTACAGTAATGAATACTGCTCATTTACTTTACTCATTTTTTTTGCTTTCCCCATGCACATTTTTATTTCAGTTCTCCAGCGTCAGCTCTATATTACGAATTGAGGTAAAGGCCAAAGCACGATGAAGTGCTTAATTAGAGCCTAGGCAGCCAGGGGAAATACTGTGGGGCCAAGAGGTCTTTCAAGATACATAGCCACTGCGGATTGGGTTTTGTGCCTGAACTGGCCAGCCCATATAGAAGGAAACCAGATTTTCTCAAAGATAGGCTACTGCTGGTGTAGGTAACGTAGAAAAGTACTGTACGGTGGAACAACCTGGTATTTACATCTTATGAATAAGTAATGTGGCAGGAAAATAGCCTAATCTCTATCTACATGCACATGCAAGAGGTTTATGAAGACCTGAAAATAATTGTTGTGTTTCTGACATGATAGAAATTGGCCATTTTGTTTGTAAATTATTTTAATCCTTCTGATACTCTTGATGGGAGCAGGCCCTTTAACAAAATATGGCAAATTTAGTGCATGTTTGAAGTTGAGAGCAGTATGTGTGCTCAGAGTGGGAGAATCAGGCTGAATAAACTCGAGAAAAATGATTTATTAAGCAGTCATTGCAGAAAACAGCCATCTGATGATTGTCTTATTGATGAGGGGTGAGCTGATGCCCCAGGCATTATTGCTATTACTTCTCATTGTTGTAGAACTTGCCATTTGTAGGACACTCGTTTGAGTACTGCTCAGACTACCATGAGCTGTACATTAATTCTCCTGTTTGTAATAAGTTCATAATGGCCCCTAACTGGCTTTTTTTTTTTTTTCTTTTTCTAATTACCTGCTCTATTCTATATTTAATCCATAAGAATGCTCAGTCACAGGGGCTCTCCCCTTCTGCATTTTTTTTTTGTTTTCCTTTCTCCATTTTGAAGTATTGCTGTTGGCTGTTGTTTCTGTTAATTATTTAACTGCTACTTTTATTAAAGATTTACATTAAAATCAGCAATCATGGTGTTTACCAGGGCAGACAAGATCAGCAAAACCTTAAAATACGTATCTTCTCGGACCAGACAGGGCTTGGACAGAGACAATTGAGTTTGACACATCCCATACCATATGACGTACGCTCACTTCTGTTTACACCTATTATATAGTTTTTTTCCTCTTCATTTACTTTTACAGGAAAATTATGTTCAGGCAAGGATGACTGATACGCAGGTAGTGCTATTTATACAGCACTAATGGAGGGATATGCCAATATCAGTCGGATCCACTGGAGTGTCTGAAAATTAAAAATATTAAAATTATTTCATAGATGTGAGGAGTTTAAATCAGAAGACAGATCTTGTTCTTTCTTTTTCTTACAGCTATCCATCTGAGCACTAACCTTGTGTTTGAGTTGTAACTGATGATTTTTTCAACGTTTGACACTATGTACCAGTTATTTTTCTTAGTACAATCCTTACTGTCCCGCCCCATTTGCAAATAAACGTTTTGAATATCTGCCATTGCCCAGGGTCCCTGGTGCAATCCTTAGAGAAGAGTCACTGGAAGAATTCCCATGGGCTAAACCAAGATCTTGTGTTCCTTTCTCCTGGCAAAATCATCATTTAGAGACTGCAGGGCAGGGATGAATCAAGCCTTTTGTCCAAAGACAGAAATAAAGCAAGGGTTAATTAACTAGTTCTGCCTGTAATAAATTGTGTATGATTACAGACTCCTGCAACTAATGCCAAGGGGAGAAGAACAGATATGCCATTACTAAGAATAGCAACTTGAGAAACAATGGATTTAATTAATAGATTAGTGAGATTTTTGCTTCTCCATTTGATACGCTGCACAACAAAATGTTTCCTTAAATGAGAATAGATTTATAGCTACTTGGTTTATTGTCATACTGCATTACAAGAGTTTTGTCTTTTCTACTTAACTTTTCTAGAATTTATTTGGTTTTGTTTTTCTGTTTTGTTTTGAACTACACTTAACTTAGTAATTGACTATTACTTATTTAATTGTACTTGCTGTACAGCGAGTGATTTGTACTCTCCTACTTCTTGTCTATTCACTTTTGTGAATATGCCCCCAGACTGATATTTTTGGAGGGACTGAAAGGGAAGGATTAATCCCTTAGTATTCTGCGCTTGAAAAATATCATGCGTCTTCTTGTCAGGAAGAATGCTTTCAAATCCTTCCTTCGTCTAAGCTACCATGCATGACATCTCATTATTCATTATTTGACTCAGCTGTTTCAGTTTCACCTTCACCCAGCTAATTAAGTAACTCATTGAATGTATTATTCAGTATTTGATTCCCCTATCTGAGTCAGTGGGAGATGGAAGCTAAAAAAAAAAAAAAAAAAGCCCCTTGATGGGATTAGAGAAAGGATTGTTGCTCTGATATGGGGGACTAGCATGAGAATGAGCTAATGAAGTTGGCAATACATAAATCGCATTCTGTCACTTCAGCAAGTGTTTGGATGCTGGTGAAAGTATGGGGATTAGATTTGCTTTAAAATGATCTTTACTTAACTAAGCAAATAGTGACTTGTTAATTGTTTCAGGACATCTGTGGTGTGAAAGAGGTTCTTGAGCTTTATTTACATTTTTGTTTCTCTCTTCAGCTGTTGTTCTGCAGGGTATTGTAGCATCATGTGTCAAGTCTAGATATGAGCCTTAGCTATTTATGGAACTTGGCTTTGTTCATTGTTTTGGCTCTGCTACCAACATGTATTACTTTCCAGTGCTTTTGGCATTTGATGAATAATTTATTTCATTTTTCTTGGATTGTAAATGTAAACAGGAGTGCTTTGCAAATGAGCAAAAGCCAGCATTGAGCTATAGGTTGTCTAATTGCATTCCTGTTGCTGTGGATTTGATTGCATTTGTAAGTAGTCTTTTAGATTAAAAGCAAAGGGTTATTACAATTAAATTTCTTTATGGTATGGTTTAGAATATTTCTTAATATTTATAATAAACCTGAATTAAACAGAATTGTAAACAATATTCCTATCCACTTAAAATTTACATATTTTTTTATCATGTTGCTTAAGGGAAATCTTTAAAAAAAAAAGTGTAAATTATCACAAAAATAAAATACCACCAGAGACATCTAACCTAAAAGTATGATATTTACTTGTGATATAGAAGACTGAAGTTCTCCAGTGTGTGAATTGAGTAGGGTAAGGATCTGAGTCTCTTTCTTTAACTTACTGTTTTTTTGTTTGTTTGTGTTTTGTTTGTTTTGTTGTTGTTTTTTTTTGTTTTAAAAAAAGATTTGCTGTTCATTGTTCTGAGGTAAATGGGGCCTCACTCCCCTTCTCTCAGGGTTGGGTTATCTTTTTAGCTTTGGTAAGAAATTATTTTAGGCTCTGAGAAGACAATCTCAGCAATAAGTCACTGAAAACACGATAACTTCCAGAAAGGCATTCTGTTTGAGAACTGGTTATCTTCCACCAAAAATTCATTGGAAACGTCCCAGTCAAGTATTGCCTAGGACGTTGTCTCTAGAATAGTTCTTATATATATATATTCAAATGAAATAGTTCAGGTAAAGCACAGTTCAAGAACAATCCCTAGCAAATTCTTATCTCTGACTTTCAATGATTAATGTTCTCTCTACAGAAAATTAAAACTGATAAAGTTTTGTACTGTGAAGTTCATCCTCAACAGTTTCATGGCTAAACAAAAGGCAACCTGTAGCAGCATCCATTTTTGTCTAATGTATGTTTTTTTTTGTTTCATTTTAAAGAAATTAATAGTTCCTAAAGCTAAATTCTAAAGCTTATAGGATATATCGAGGGTAAAAAACACTGAAGTCCAATCTCTTTGTAAAAAACATATTTGATGCTTTTTTTATTCTGGAGTAAGAGTATGTTTTATCTGTTTATCTTAATCTATTTTCGCTCAGCACTCTTCTGGATCTTGAAAAGTGAAAAAGGTCACCTTTAGTAAGAAGCGATAGCTTTGAAACAGATTTGACCTCTTTAATTTGCTTTTGCTTGTGGAGTTTTGTTTCTCCTGAAGGTTATAGTTATCTGCAAAGAAAACCCATTGGAATGGGACATCTTTAGATTAGAGTTCTGACAGCTACCTTTTTCATACTCATCTTCTTCCTAATGAGAAGATGCGTAAATATTTTATTAAGCTACTAAAAGATCGAGAACGTTGTCTTAATGAGACATTAAGTAGAAAAAACTATACTGTCAGTTTTTCAGTTGTTTGAGACAATGTAAAAAGTCTTATCATACTAACAAGGGTTTTTTACAATATTTATAATTGTATCAGCAAACTGAACTTGTATTCAGCTATTTACTTGTTTTACACTTGTTTAAAGCCATGCTTTTTACTTGCTTTCCTACAGACATGCTCAATCTGACTGGCTAGCAAAAAATTTCTGCTGTTTTATTCTAATGAGAAAAATAAGTTAATGCCTCTATAAACTTAACCAAGATTTTAGATAATTAATGTAAAAAAAAAAAAAAGTGTAGTTAATCAGATACTTTTTTCTATGTGCTTATGATTTTTTGTAGTTATACATTTATATTTGCACAGGTTATATAATAAAAAATAAAGCGCTGAATTGTACTCCATTTTTATGCAGTGATGTTATTGTTTTGAATTTGAATTAAAAGAAATAATGAAATAGCAGGGAAATGAAAACCCTTAGGCTTATGAGATTGTTTTTAGCTGTGTTCTGAAGTTTGGGCATTGACTTGAAAATTGTCATGATTACTTCATGAATATGTCTGTTTTTGACTTACTTTCAATGCGCAATAGCTTATTTTAGAACTTTAAAATATTTTTCACTTAACTTTAAATATGAATTGATTATTTGTATCAAAGGCTCTAAAATAATCTCAACTATGTTTCAAGAACTTTATGTCCCCCAGATGGCAAGAGCCATGATAGTCACTCAGAGCGTTCCACCCAGTATCTTTGCTAAGGACGACTTATTCTAATGTCTTCTAAATATTCTTTTTATAGGCAAGTAACTTTCAAGAGTTTTTTTTTATTTTTCTTTCCCCCTATGCATATTGTTATGACATATAGAAATTATGTCTGAGGTTTATATTTATATAGTTATGACGTATAGTTATGTTATGTACATATATTTTTATATATAGTTATATATAGTTATTTCATATAATTATGAAATATAGAAATTATGTCTGAAGTAAATCTGCTAATCAAAGTCTTCAAGTCTTTTTTTCTTTTCTTCAATCTTGTCTACAAGTAGTAAGATGCACTCATGCCCATACTGCATTACTTCATGTATGGCTAGGAATATACAGAACCCCCTGTACTCTGCCATGTCCCGCTGCGCTGTGGACTGTGCCAGCACCAGAGCTGATCGCCTCGCTGAGTGAGTTTCAAATGAATGAATCACTTTTCTCTCCAAGTGTGTAGTTGTAAACATATCCCAGCAGTTACTTAATGCCATGCCACAGACTCTCCTGATTGGTATCATGTCAGTGAGGATGTAAACATACAATGTATTCTGAAGTAATTGTAAAAAAATACTCCTGTTGCAGACTATCATTTTCGCAAATTCTTCTTCCTTGAAACAGTTAAATATAAACCATATTCACAACTTTTTATTCAAAATATGTGATCATTAATAAGACTACAACTGACTTGAGGGAAAATAAAATACCCTAATTAGTACCAAAATTGAATTCCAGCAGTAAGTTACGAATGCAGAGTGTTTCATTGTTCATTTGCTATATCGTGCAATGTCTACAAGAAGGGAATGCAAAATCTGTATGGAGATAGTGAACATACTGTATGATTGCTGTAGTAAAGAAACACGATTTAAGACTTGTAGTTATTGTGATTTTTCATTTCTGGAATGGAGAGCTGTTACTCAGTCTTGCAGGAAAGGTAATAGCCATTTTTTGTCATAAAGTAAATGCCAAGGTTTTTAGAACAAGAAATATTGCTTTTCAGAGAACAATATAGTTGAGAGCATAGACAATGTGGCAGTGGATAGCTGAAATACCTGCTGGGGGTGGGTATGGAAAACCTCAACAAAAAAGCCTGCAGCAGCTTCAGAGATTGGTAAGGCTGGTTTTAGTTTTTAGTATTAGGGTAATTTTAAGTATTAGTTTTAGTTCCAGTTTTAGTATTAGGGTAATTTTTTATACAGTTACTGAATTGTGCATGAAATACCCATGATATCATTTTCTAGGTGTATTTAGACTCTTAAAGTTTCGTTTGCACTTCCAAATTGTTTTAAAAACTGCAGTCAGTTGTTGATAAAGTAGTTGCTGGGAGTGACAGCTGAGAACAAGTATTTTTACTTTTGAAGATCCCAGACAGGAATTATGTAAAGCGTGGTGAGCTGAAACCTTCAAAAGATGTGCACATGTAAGTTCATTTTTTTTTTTTTTGTGGTTGTTTTTTTTTTTCAGAATTGCAGGAGGTCTGAGGACAAGAGGAATTAATGTATGCCTTATCTGTTTGATTATCATCCTCTAGAGTCTTTTATAATTTTGACATGGTCTTTTGAAAATTGGTCTTTTGAATCTTTATTTGTATATTATTATTTTAAACATTAGCAATCTAAAGTGGCCTGTACAGGCAGTATTTTGTGAAATAGTGTGATATAGAATCAGTGTTTGTGTTGTTTAGGTAGAAAACTCAGTACTGCATATGCTGTTCTGAAGGTTATTTCAATCTCTTAAACATCAACTTGATGTTGGCTTTACTATATCATTACACCATGTCAAGAAGTGTATCTTTCCTGCCTGATATAGTGAACGTGATGTTAGTAGTATGAAACAATCTGGTATAATTTTATAAATATTATTATTTGATTATCATCACCTAATGTCATAGAACGTATCTCTCTGGCTGCATCATTAATAATCATTAGGCAGAGCAGTATAAATGGTGATGATTACCTTCAGTATTTGTATTGCAAAATTGGATGCTGTTTTAGATTTGTTACTTTGAGTAAATTAAAACCAATGCAGAAATATCATATTTAATTAGCTTAAAAAGTCAAAAATTCACAGCAAATGGAAAGGTACTTTATAGTTACTGGGAATTTAAAGCTACAGAAACAAGGAAACCAAACTGGTAGTGAATTTTAGATTATTTTACTTGAAAGTTCTTCATTATCAAACAGTTTTACTGCATCTCTTAAAATGTATACCGGTTATGACTATAATTCCACAGCACCCTGAGAACTTCAAATGAAATAACAGAACTTACCACATTTTCTTCTGTTAACATTGGTCATCCTAACAACTTTGTTTTGTTATGGTAATTTCATTGTTTTTACTTTGGGATTTATTATTTCTTTTATGAGTCAATAGCTCATGCAAGAGACATTTTATGTGACTCAAATGTTTTTAAGGTAACCTTTATGTGCATGAACTGTCATATGTTTAAAAAGAAAACTGAAAATAAGGCTATATAAAAGCAGCAACCAAAAACTGCATGTCTCTTCCTAACATTATACTAACGCATCCATGATTTTTCTAAAATTGAGAATTACCAGCAATTTATCTTAAAAATGCATTTAATACTTTCTATTTTCATAAAAATATATTAGTTTTAACTGTTAATTCTATATTTTTGCATCATCCTTTTCAGTCTTAACTATTGAAAAGCAATGAAGTATGTTTTGAAGAATACCAGCTCTATTTTAGTAGAAGATACTGCCATAAACTTTTTGTTGTTTTGTTGTTTATGTTCAGCTATGACAAGACACAACAGTATTTTGTACAACAAAATAAGGAATTATGAACAGCAAAATAAGGAATATGTATTACTTGTCAGCCTATGTTGTATACTCCCATCTTGGTTTAAATGATAGCAGGATTGATTAGTCGTAGTTGCTAAAACTAAGGATTCATAGAGAGATTGTGGATATTTTTCCTCTATGCTTCAGAATTTGCATTCAGTCTTTAAAGAGAAAAAACAAAAATCCCACCCTTTCAGAATTTATTAGGTTAATAAATCTTAAATAGATCTAGCAAAAAGAAAGTAGTTCAAAAAATCGATCAGATTGAATAAAACTGTATTAACCTGGCTCATAAAGAAAGAGGGAGAAATGTATTTTCTGCTATAATGTGATTCTAACAGCTTTTTAGTTTGAGGGAAATGTCTGCACTTACACTTACTGTGGCTTGAAAATAATTCATCAAGGAAGTGTTCTGAATTGAGGAGCACTGCCATTTGTGCTCTATCAAAAATTGGTTTTGATGTAATCAATCTTTTAGAACTTGCAACTGATGTACTGGTTGTATTTTACTTTAAATTGTGCAGCTTAGATATTATTCAATATTCATGTTTGGGTAACTTGAATAAACTCGGAAAAAAAAATACAAAAAGTCTATATTGTGCAAACCAACAACAACAGAAAATAAACTAAACAATCATTTTGTAATTTGTCTCGACCAGTACTGAGACAGAACTTCTGCAAAATATGCTGGGGCTGTTTGTTCTTAGTGAACACGCTCTGGGCACGTTAGTATTTATGTAGGCCTTAGCATCTCTTCTGGGGGGAAATAGCCAAGAAAAAATTGAAGGAATAATTCTTATCTGTATGCTTACTTCAAAAGTTATGTTTATGTTGGTACTGAGGCATTTATTCACACGGTAAAGACTGAATTTCTGCATGCTTGTGAAGAAGAGCATGTGCTGAAGATACTAGGTGCTGATGGATGTTGAGCAGTAATACATCCATGGCATGACATTCCTTGTCCCTGCTTACTTTCCTTAGCAGGCGTCAATTCTGTGTTGTCTTAGCTTCTTTTCAGGGGCACTGTGACTAAGTGTAGCTCATCACCCTTTCAGTGCTCTCATTTGATCAGTGTCTTTTTTTTTTTTTGCCTATTTATGACCTTCCTAAAAAGATTAGGAATAGAATTGGGTTCTGATGTCTTCATTACTACATAGACTGGCAGGAACTTCCAAGGAAACTGATCTTGTATACCTCAGATCGGGCATAGAAGAAGGAAAATAAATCACATCTCAGTCACTTTCTTCTTGACAGTAATTACTAAAAAGTATGAAAATAAATCAGTGCCGTTGCCACTCTAAAATCTGTAAGCTTGCGGTCTATTTAAATTCCTTATTTCTCTTGGATGTTAAAGGATGTTAAAGCAATAACGGTACTCATCAGAGCTTCTTTTTAATATGCTCATTAACGCATAGCCTTTTGGATCCAGTCTTCACTCATGAGTTTGCTACCACGTTCTTAATCAGTGTCAGCATAGACACTACTATGTCAAGAGTGTTGTATATGGAAAACTTAACTGTTTTGTTGATGTTCAAACTGGTAACTTTAATATAAATTTTCATTGCCATCTTTTAAGATTTAATATTTGCTAACCCCTAAATTTCAATCGTAACCTGATGTTTTTCAAGTTTTGAGCAGCAAATTCCCAGATACTTCTGCATGATAAATTAATCTCTTGAAATATTTTTTTTATTTTTTATTTTTTCCCTAAAATACTGCATATTTTTATGTTGTTTTGTGCAGTTATGATCTAAGGGCATAGACAGAAGATAAACTCAGAAGTGGTGTTTTTTTTTTTTCCTTCCCCTCCCCCCCCACTGGACTAATGAAAACATGCTTGAAGAAATTGGATGAGCTGAGGCACAGGAAGGCTTGTTTCTCTGCAGTGAAGAATTATATGTCTCTGCATAAGAGTGTAATTAAGAAAAGAACAAATAAATCAAGGGTGAGAAAATGAAAACAATTGGGAAAATCTCATATGCCCAAGTCCGTTTGCTTTATCAGCAAGCAGATATGTACAAGTTCCTTCAAATATGTCTATATTAATGACAAAAGTCAAGCTTTTCATCTGTCAAGAAGTTTCCAGCTCTTGGTAGCTTTGAAAATTGCAAATGAACACAAACAAAACTCTGGAATCAGATGAGAGATTGGGTTATCCACTTTCACAGCCGGGTGGTGGGTGGATGTGTGGGAAGGGCACACTCTGGAGTTGCTTCAAATGTACATTAAAAATACAGCAGTATTTTTACATACTTTTTTTTTTTTCTTTTTTTTTAGTATAAAATTTCTCAGTTCAGTATCCCAACAATCCTTTAAACCATCTCTCTCTACTTTTACCTAGAAACAAAAAGAGCAAGCTCCCCAAAGACTGAGAAGCTTCTAGATCAGATGGATTTCTTTTTGGAGTCCAGACAAACAGCCCTGAGAATGACAACAGGGAAAGATGCAGATGACCCAGTCTTCTCCTGCTCTGCGCTTTTATCTTATTAGACAGAGGCCTCTGTTGCTTCAGAAATGCTAGTAAATGGAGATAAAGCTATTGCTTTCATTAATACAACTCTTTTTTTCTTACACTTTTGACATGGCAGCTTTTGAAACCATTGGAATCCTGGGACTGGTTTCTTAATATGATGAGGCTTGTGCATGATTACTTCAGTTGCTGGGGATGAACTTAGTAAAGACTTCAATGGCACTTACTAAGGTTTCATTTTTCCATTTCTTTTCTCCTTCAGTAAGTATTATTGTGTGGTTAATTTGTTTTCTGGGATGGATAAAGTAGAACTAATATGAAATTCAAATTAATTCTTCTGCTGGTAGCCTGTTTGTTAACAACAATGATGAAATATAAAGGATAATGGACAGTGAAAAAAATTAAGTATTTCCCTCAATTATTCAGGGCTTTGATATATTTAAGCACTTAATAAAAATATCCAGAAAAATCACAGAATTACAGAATGGTTTGGGTTGGAAGGGATCTTAAGGATCATTAATTGCAACCCCTTGCCATGGGCATGGACACCCTCAGCCCAGGCTGCCCAAACCCCACCCAGCCTGGCCTTGGGCACTGCCAGGGATGGGGCACCCACAGCTTCTCTGGGCAGCCTGGACGAGGGCCTCACCACCCTCAGACTAAAGAACTTTTTCCTAATATCTGATCTAAATCTGCCCTTTTTAAGTTTAAAACCATTACTCCTTGTCCTGTTACAACCCTCCCGACAAAGAGTCCCTCCCCAGCTTCCTTGTAGGCCCCCTTTTGGAAGACCGAAAACCAATAACCCAGAGTTTGAATGAGTGCTTTTTCAAATATTTCTACAATTCTTTTGTTTAACATTGAGTTATTATGTATGCTTTAGTCATTCAAAGGAACCGGCTCCACTTCATCAATTTTTAAATATGATAATACCCTTTTATTTCTCATTCTGCAGCATTTTAGCAAATTGGAAAACAGTGTTATGAAGCAATGGCCTAATTTGTTTTAGCACTTATTGAGATGCCAAGGATGTGTTTAAAATACCTGACCAACCTGGTCAGTGTAATAGATTTATCTTTCACAGGAAAGTTGAGCACGATTTCAATAAGTTATTTGCTTCCACCTACTGTCCATTCCTGATATTACAGACGAAACCAACAGGCAGTACTTTAAAACTTCGTGTCTCATTTTAACTCCTTCAGATACAGGCAGTGGGAGCAGTGTGGGTTACATATAAATTCTCTTTGCTGTGTGCATTTCATTACTTTCAAATGAGAGAGGAAAAAAAAAAGCAATTGAAGTAACTTCTCTAAAGTTCCTAAACCTGTACATTTTTTTTTTCCTCGTTTTTGTTGTTCTTTTGTTTGTTTGAAGGTTTTGTTTTGAGTGTTATGATAGAGAAGTAGTGGGAAGATTTGGATAGCAGGAAGACAACAAACTAAAAAACGTATGATAAAAGATGATATGATAAAGGCATGCACAAGTATTATTTATGTGAGCATGAGTAGTGGTTAGTTGGGGACATTGATTTCTCTATTTCTATTTGCTGTTCAAGAAGTAAACAAATATATAATTTTAGAAGCCATGTAAAATAATTGTGTGGAGGTTTCTACTGCATCCTAAAACCAAAATATCATCCAGAGTCATGCTGTTGCTAATGATTACTTTTACTTTCTAGATCTTTCCTTTTACTTCTTTTCAGTAACGCTTGTGTAATGCTAATGCAGAATGAAGGTGCTAGAGAGATTTCGCAAGGGCCTAGTATATTTAACTTTACATTTCCTGAAACATATAAATCATCAAAAAGAGTAAAATTGGGATGAGAGAATGGAACCTTCCCAGGGATGAAACGGGTGTCACATCTGATGTATTCTGTAATATGCACTTTCAGTATATCTTGCTGTCAAGTTACCTAAATCAATTGTTGTCTCCAAACAAGCACTGAAAAACATGTGCCTATTGTTCTCACTTTTCTCTCTGGTAAGCTACAGTACTCAGTACAACCAAAAATTTAATACCAGTTGGTCACTAAGGGAACTAAATCTGCTAAATGTTGGTAGGACACTTTAAGGCTACCTTTCAGAACTCCGTGCCTACAAACACAGAGATGAGTAGCGTTTCACCAACCCAGTTACTGGAATTCTACTGTTAAACATACGTGGCAGCATCCCTTATGGCTCTTCGTTCAAGTTGTGTTTGTCCTTTGCTGCTCCTGATACACTGCATAAAGCCTTGTTTTAGATGTAGAGCTTAGGGATTTGGTTTAGTGGGGACTGTTAGTGTTAGGTTAGAGGTTGGACTCGATGATCTTGAGGTCTCTTCCAACCTAGAAATTCTGTGATTCTGTGATTCTGTTTTGCTTCCTTGCAGCTACCCAACAGAACATGCAAAACAGGCAATTTCCTTCTGTGCTGTCAAATCAATACTCAAAAATAGAGCTCTTAATATGTTTATAGTATTATAATTTAATTGGCTGTTAAGCAGTGACACCAATTTTTTTTTTTTTTTTTTTTTTAAAAAGTGATGGTTTAAACTGAAATGGATGAGAGTTTTCTATTTTAATGATAGTGTATGTCTATAACTAATTCTTTCCATGTTTCCCATGAAATATCCTGTGAAGTATTCTATTACATAATTTGTCTAAAATACTAATTCTTCAGGAGGAACAAATTTTGCTGTTTTTTTAACCTTAACATGAAAGAATGTAAAAGAAAGTGTCTAAAATAGTGTTCAATTCTCTATGATTTTACACTTGCTTTATAAAAACTGTATTGCTTAGTCTCAATTCACACAGCAGGGAGATTTGCAATACACCTATCAAAATGACAACACTGTTGTTTTGCACTTACAGAGAATGGCACACATGTCTCCCAAAGAAGAACATTCTGATTTTTTTTTTTTTTTTTTTACTTCTTACTCTGTATTTAACAGATGATTCATTTCAATTTTTTTTTTTCAAGTTTATTACCCATGTATATTTTTCTTTAAAGGATGTAGATGATGTATACTGAAATGTTTATATTTAAACATAAATATTTTTGAAGCCAGTTACTTGACTGGTTTAAAGAATTATACCACTAACCATTTCATAAAAATCGGTTTGTTTTGCTTGAGCAGTTAGAGGCTCACATATGCTTGCACATCACTAACACAAAATGCTCAGGTCACTGAAGGAAAACTTCTGAGATGAGGTACAATGGGTAATAACGTGGTGGTTCGCATTTTTCCAAAAAATACTTGATTGTAGACTTCCTAGAAATATCAAGCATACAGTAAGAGTTGCTTTTATGAAACAACTTGTTTCTGCAGCAGTGACTTTTTTTTTTCCAATGAGTCCAACATAATTCAGGAACCTGAATTCCATGTTTCCCAGAATCCATTCCCTTGCTCAGGCTCTTAAAATGTTGTGTGTAGTTGTGTGACAAACCAACTGTACTACCCAAGTAAAAACTTGATAAATTAATTGTGACAACAATAAATTGTATAATCTTTGAAAGACAGTGGATGTGTTGCTTGTGCCAGATGGTTTCCTTTTTGCCAGTACTGTGGTCTTCTACGGGAAGTGGGAAGTTCTTTGTTGCATTTTTTTTATGTTGCAAATTTGTTATTTTGTGCCTGCCACAACTGTACTTTATGAGTGTATGGACTCCTCTATCAGTACGATCTACTGTTGTTTTTGAATATAAACTTATTGGAAATTACAGCTTATTATTCAGCTAATAATTTTGCAGAATACTGCTTTTAGAAGAGACTGATTCTCTGCTGTTGTTCCTTCTTCACCTACTACACTGATTTCTTTCAGTGATATTAGAAATATAGAATTTGTGAATTTGTGAGGTAGGTACTTCTGACAAATTGCTTTTTTCACTGCTTTCATGAGAATTCCTGAATTCTCCTTTAGTTCTTTAGGTATCCAGTCAATATCCTTTGTTGTCATTTATCAGAACATACACACTATGTTTTGTTAGGGTTTCATCATTAAAGAAAGATACTGTTCAGGAAGTTGAGCTTTTTAGGGTGTTATATGTTAAGCAGTTGTTACAGGCTGGATTGTTATCTAATAATATGACTGAAGCATTTTAGTCAAAAATGGTTTAGGAAATATTTTAAAATTAATATTTGGAATACAGAAACAAAACATAAGTGGAGCTGTGTGTGTGTGTTTTTATCCTTGTGCCAAAGTGTAATTTCAGGTCTCTTGAAGACACAGGTCTCTTGAAGTCACCCTAATATGACTTCACTTTATTTCAAAGATAAGCAAATATTGCTGTTTTGTTGAAACATACTTACTGAAAACATACTTAAGTAGATTTTATTGCTAATGACACTATGGTTAATTTTTAAATAATGCTTCCTATATATTTAGATCGAACAGCAAACACTGTGAAACAAAATTATTATCTAAAAGTCATGCAACAGTTCAGGGATAAAACTCCTTCAGCCTACATCTTTCCCTTATGGCTGGCATCAGCTAACTTCCAGGCGCATTGCTTCAATTCCTATCGCAGCACCGAGTGTCTAAGCTAGGTTGCCCTCAGCTGTTCTCAGAAGGGCTGCCCCATGCTAAGTTTGTGCCTTTTGCCTTACTGGACGTAGGCAGTCATGTAAGGTAAACTGTGCTGGGAGGAAGATGGGGTTTGCTTTATCCACATAAAACTGCATTTTTGCTTCACGTTGAGTAAGAAATGCTTATGTGGTGGTTTAACATCGGTAGGCAGATAAACACTGCAACAACTGCTGTCTCATTCTTCTGTAGGATAGGGGAGAAAATGTGATGGAAAACCCCCACGGGCAGCAGCTCCCCCCCAGACCCTCTGCTCCTGCGTGGGCTCCTCTCCATGGGCTGCATCTCTGGCCCAGGGCCTGCCCCTGCAGGGGCTCTCCATGGGCCGCAGCCTCCTCCAGGCCACATCCACCTGCTCCACCGGTGGCTTCTCCACGGGCTGCAGCATGGAGATCTGCTCCGTGTGGGACCCATGGGCTGCAGGGGCACAGCCTGCTCCACCAGGGGCCTCTCCACAGGCTGCAGGGGAACTTCTGCCATGTGCCTGGAGCACCTCCTCCTTGCCTCCTGCACGGCTGTGGGTGTCTGCAGGGCTGGTTTTCTCACCTTTCCTCACCCCTCTCTCCCAGCTGCTGTAGCACAGCAGTTGTATTTTTTTTCTTTCCCTTTCTTCAGTCTGTTCTCTGAGAAGTCCATCCAGCATTACTCACAGCCCAGCTCTGGCCAGTGGCAGGTTCCTTTGGAGCCAGCCGGCTCTGCTCTGACATGGGGTAGCTGCTGGGCTCCTCTCGCAGGGGCCATCCCCACAGCCCTCTGCTACCAAAGTCATCCCACCTAAACCTAACAGAGCTTATGAACACCTGTTTCTTAAAAAATGCTTATAATGGGCGTTAACGATGACAAAATATCAAATTAACATAGTCTCTAGCCAGTAAAAAGGATCATGCTGTTAGTTCTTCTGCAAGGTACACCAATCATATTGAGTGTTCATAATAACTATAGCTGGAATTAGAAACTCCTTTATTTCACGTTTAGTTAATTTAGGTCAATTTAATTTAGTATGAAAGACAGAGCCACTGTTGTCCTTGGCAATTTAAAAGATCTAATTCATTTTTTGATTAACCAACAACTATGTTGGGGAATGTTTCGTTATTTCCAAAAGGTGATCTGGGTCATAGCTAGCAGGTGAAAAGGCCGGGGTAATAAAGTTTAAATTCATTTATCCACGTCAGAAAGCTTTCCAAATGCTGAACTTTGTTCTTCATGCACTTAAAAATAAAAATGGAATTACAACCAAGCTGGCCTGTAGGCTGGTAGTATTTCCTTGCCCGCAAAATGGGAGAAGCATGGCAGGCTGCCAGGAAGCCACACCTGAAAGAAAATTTTTGAGTATTACATTCCACAAATACAGCCTGGTTTCCCAGGAAAGGTATTTTGAATGTAAGGAACGTCTGACAAACTGATTCATATGTGATGCATAAAACTAGCTAGAATAACAAAGATTATTTTGTTGGAAATATGTTGCTTGAGAAGTGACAGAGAATAGAATATGCCTAATGAAAATGTCTTTAATATATCTTGCTGTGAATAAAAATAATTTTTCAGGAAACCTTGATTAATCTTACTTAACTGAATGATTTTCTTTCTTTAATCTTTTATGGATGTATGGCTTAAGTAAGAAGACTTTGATGTTGAAATAGTGTCAGTCCTTCATTTAAGATGAATAGGCATGGTCCTGAGGAAACACAGCATTGTTATTTGTTTTCATTTTCAATGGAAACTACTATTAGCTGTCAGTCTTAAATTTATGGTTTGGAATTTACGTAACACGTAACTCTGGCATTCAAAAGCTGATTAGAGTAGTTCTAGCTTCAGTAAGAGGCTGAGGAAGGACTTTTAAAAAAAAAAAAAAAAAAAAAAAAAAAAAGACCTCTGTGCCATTTTTTTTTCTAACAGAAATCTTCAAAGTTGCAGTATGTAAGCAAAATTACCTTCCAAGAATACCATCACAAGAAAAGTGAAGAAACATAATAGGTCACGTTAATCTAGTCTACAATCTAACGACTTGAAATATACATAGTTTATTCAATTTTCAGGAATAACTTCTTGTACAAAGGAATAAAATAAAGAAAGAAATGCCTTTATTTTGTGATTATTCTGTGATTTTTTTTTGGTGATATAATATGATTTTTTTTTTGTGATAACAATTCTCTCTACATGTCCTCAGAAAAAGAGAACATATTCTCTGTTCATCTACTAGCAAAATCCTGACTGTTTAATGAGGGTCAAAATGCCTTAGAAATAAAGGAAACATGTTTTCGTTGTCATTAGATTTAAGATTATTAGTTTGATTCTTGAAGTCCAAGTTATATGCGTGTATATACTATATATATTTATATAAAATAGATGCTTGAGTATTCTTGTATTTTTCAGTGGGGATTGACACAAATATCTTCAGCCTATCCAGTAGTCCATAAGTATAAATACGAACTATGTATAACAGTTTTCAGACCGGGAAACACAATAATAAACTGTTAATTCTAGAGTCCTAGTTAGCACTTTAGTTAACAGACAGAAGTTTGAGCATTTATTTATCCTCTTAAGCTGTCAATGACTTTACCTTTAAAAAATTTTGTTACCATCACTAATAAAATATAAAAGAAAAAAAAAAAGAGTAAACAACTACATTTTGTCAAGATGCAATTGGAAAAAAAAAAACACTTTACAGAGATCTTATTTTTGTCTTATGAACTATACTATATTGAAAAAAGTTTTTTCAATCCTATGAAGTTTAATAAATGTTCCTTAAAGCTGTAATACTAAATATTGTACCTTTAAAGGTGCTGTGAATACAAAAATAATACAGTAATATATAATAGGTTGAGAAACCTGATTTTCAGACTTTGATGCCTTTTCTTCATTCGGAGTTATTCTCACAGACCTGAAGAACGTGCTTTGTGACATAGTCTTCTCTGTTTGTCTTTTCAGGATACTAAATCAGAGTGCAATTCCTGTGTAGAAACTGAGGACAGAAAAGTAAGTTGCTTGTTTTAATGTAATTTATGTCAGGCCAGTCTAGTAAGTATTTCTTTGATTGGTTTATGCTTTCAATTTAGCCATTTGAAATTATTTTAAGTTGTTTTATGTATGTGTTAAAGTTTCCTAACAATGCCTTATCTAATGCATTTGTATTTTAACTTCAAATGGTGCAAAACACCCCTGCTCTATTGAATGTGCTTCCATTAGAAATACACTTACTTGTTCAGAAGAGAATTATAACCTTACTTTTGTGAAACTATGAATGGCCTAAAAGACAATTGCACTTCCTATTCTTAATTTAATTATTAGCAAAATTACTGCATGAAGTCTTTCATGATAATGCTAGCATACCAAGTTAAATATTCTTAAAATAGCAAGATAAGGGCTACTTCCTCTTTCTTGATAAGCAATACGTTTGATATCGATTTCCTTCTAAATGGTTGTAGTCTAGAAAAAAAAAAGCTCATATTATTTCCAGATATATTGTTAGTGAGTATAAAAACTTCTGTTCTGTTATTTGCCTTGTTAGCTTTTTTTATACTACGTTATGGCATGTATACTTGAATATACCTGAAAAAAAAAAAAAAAAAGAAGTACATTTTAGATTTAGATTCTTAAATTGAAGTGTTATAAATTTCTACTCAAAAATGAGAGATGTGGAAAACTGCCTTCTAGCACTAACAGTTTCATACTCTCAAATTATGTTTTGAAACAGAAGGGTTTTATGCTTAATTTAACATTATGTTAACTGTGCTATTATGTGTAAAATCAATGTTCTACTACTCAAATTTCCAAAGGTTATTTGTTTTTGAACTTCTTTTGGCTTCTGAATCTTTCCATAATTATTCAGTGACTTCTCATTTCCGTAATGATAATCAAGTTCTTTTTGATGTAAAAATGAAATTTTATTAATTGTAATCCCAGATGCATTTGAATTGTTCATGATAGCACACGTTTTATAAAATACTGTTATTCAAGTCTGACATAAAATGATGTTGAAGTTACTGCAGGAAAGCAAGATTCATTTGCTTTGTTATGTGATGGAAATTCCTCAGAATTTCAATGATTTTCAAAATTTTCAGGAATGAAGAGAGGAAATTATTTTGAGTTAAACAAAAACACACTGAGAATTCAATTATGATAATAAAATGAGAATATAATTAAAATAGAATGTATGTCATGTTTTAAATACCTATCAGCTGTTACTAGTCTTTGATTATTGAAGTCCACTATAAAATTTAAGGAATTCTCCTTGTTATTTACACTCCAACTGTTTTTTTCAGTTCACTGGGAGGTTTGTTGTTTTCTTTTTTTCTTAAATGCATTGTAATAAATGAAAATATTATTTTTTTCCCTTTTACTTATTTATGCCTTCCATAAACCCTATTTTCCTTTGTTGATAACTTCAATTTTATTTATTTATTTATTTATTTATTTATTTATTTATTTATTTTGTGAAATTCCCAAGTTTCTCCTGCTTTTATGTAAGATTTCTTTGTTAGGCTTTATTAAGTTTGAACTGCTGATAAATTATGCCTTCTCATATTTTATGCAGTTTGTTACATTATTTTCTCAAGCATTTTGCAGAGATATAGTGAGCTGAATGAAGGTTCATATATTTGTGTATGTTTTCATGCATTTCTACTGGAAACGTTAAACTTGAAGCTGGAATCTAGTTCTGGATTACTAAATCCAGATAGTGTATCTCTGTGTGTCAGCAAGTAACTGAGATTGTGAAAGTGTCAACTACATGACATAATTTAAAATCTCTAAAATTAGATGGTACTCATTATTGTGAAACTCAGGCCATTTACACTTCAGGTTCTGAGCAATAGCTTTTATGAAACTAGGTGTTTAAATATAAGTGCATGCTGTTTGATATTCTGCTAAAATACACTTTGGGGCCTTACTTTCTAAACACCAGCATCTGACTTAGTGTGGGTAGTAGCTTCTGAAACTGCACAACCAAATGGTTCTTTTTATTGCTTCAGTAATGGGAAAAGCTACCACAAGCCTGACAAACTTTGGACTGTAGTATCATTAATTTATTACTTATACCCCCCCCCCCCCTTTTTTTTAACTGCAGCTTTCATTTTATAGAGCAGATGCACTAGCACTAGTAGTTGCCAGATTATTTTATTTTATTTTTCCCCTCTCCATGCTTGAAGATAAGATGATTTCTATCTCAGTATAAATGCTAGGAGTCATATACATGATACTTGGCCTTGGTTGAGTGGTCTGCTAAGGAGCTAGCATTCTTCAGTGACTCAGGCCATGGAGACTAACTGAGCTGTCAGACCCCAGAAAGAGGCAGTTACCCCCTCTGTTCACATCCTGCAGTACAGAATATGTGGTCTGCCTTTTTCTATGACAACACAGTACTAGGCAACTGAAGTGAAACAAAGAGCATGAGATTCCCATGTTACCCTATCCCTTGTTGCTTAGCTGGCCTATTTTCATCACTTCCCTTTCTATTCTTGTTCTTAAAAGCAGTGGCAGGGAAGATGAGCTGGTGGTCAGAGGGTCTCCAAACATACTGTGAATCCTGAAGATTCTTTAACTTTTAAGGTATCACTAAGGTTGAAAATCTGGAGATTATCAACATTACAGTGCTGAGTGCTATGACTTTCTCATCCCTGTGACTCTAAATACTGATGCGCACAGACACATGCCTTCAGTACTGCAGGCTCTTAAGTGACCTTGCCTCAGTAATCGCTGAAGTAATAAAAAAAGTACGTGACATGTGCTAAGTTTAGGGCATTGGCTTGCTTTTTGACTTGCTAAAAATACAGTTCCTATCAAAAACCAATAACCTGCTCAGTGTTCTAGCTTGCAAATGCAGAAACTACAATTTACGTGGAGAATTGTCTAGTTTATCTTCCTCTTTTTCTTAGTTTGTTGGAACATTTTGAAAGAACAGAAATGTAATAATTATATATTATCGCTACATGGCATTTTTCATGTTTTCTGTGTGTTTGGTCTCAAAACTGAAGCTTCTGCTGAGCTTAAGAGGCAGATTCACTTTTCAGTCCAAGGGTATAGATTACCAATAACCCATTCTGTGATCATCAAATAAAGATACATTAATTTTATTTAATAATAATTGTTTCATGTTTATTGAAAGCATAAATTTGCGGTTTAATGTAATTCATAGAACCCGAAACATTGTAAATAAATATTTTTATTCTATTGACATTGAAATCAAGACAAACTACTGCAGTTAAGAGATGCCTCATTATAATTTCATAATCTGGCTCTTTCATAATGAAATATATTACTAATGAACTATATCATTAGTAATTAATGAAAAATGTTCATAGCTAACAACAAAATATGTCTGCAAGGTCCCTTCCTTTTCTTACAAACTTTCTACCTGAAGCTTCTTAATCTCTACTTTTTGAAGTAGAAATTTATGAAGCCATTGCTAAAACTTTGCCTGTAGGCAAACTTACATTTTGTAAAAGTAGTTATTATTTTGGAATCTATTATTCTGTAAGTGTCAAAATGGCATTTAATTTTCTTAACCACTTTATCCCTATGATCTGTGTATCCCTCTCTTGTTACTTCCACTGAGCATTTTATTTAAGATTTTTTTTCTGCAAGGATGAAAGCCTTCAGGTTTGAGAATCTGTTTGGGAATGTCAAAACAGCTGACAAGTAATCAACAGTCTGTTGTAACTGACCTATATCATTAGGCATTACTAACCTGTGTTTACCACAGCCAGCAGTGGGCCCAGTGTATGTATGATTTTATGTTCCACTCTTCTTTTCTGTGTTTGTCACACCTAACCCTTTTTTGTTTAGCTTTCATACCTTCTTTCTGAACAACCAATATTAGATGTTTAAAACTAAGCATGTCATTCTGCAAATGTCAGCTTTGCTGTTAAAAGCAGCATGCATTTAAAATTTCACAGGAAAGAAGCTTGTTAAAAACATGTGAAGTGTGACTTCGTGAAAAACAATTGATATCTGAAGCTAGTCTCATGTTTAAGGAATTGGAGTCATAATTTCAAAACCTGTGATGTTTTCCAGCATGAGGTTTCAGTCTTTGATGGATGATCAAGTGATGTTGTTCATTTGTTGTTTTTGCCCATACATATACCATATTTTTACCCAATAACTGTGTGTTGGGGGCAAAATATGTGGTTGTTGTTGAGGGAATTAATAAGGATATTGACCTTTTTGCCAAAATAGACAGCCATGTGGATTCCTTTGAGATCTTCTCTTCCTTTTGTTATAAGGAAAGTCTAGCCTCGGTGTCCACTTTAGGAAGACTGCTAATATGTAAAGCTGTATTTTTTTGTTTGCTCTTACACCAGCTTAATCACTTCTCAAGAGCTGAAAAACTTGCCCCAAGTATATTTTCTGCATCTTTTATTTATTCTCAGTCTGCATCTCTATTTGGTCTTAAACATATTAAAAAGAATTGCTATATGGGACTGGCATTGAATAGGAGTCTTCAGAATTACAAAACAAACAAACAAAAAGCCACAAAAACCTGGAAATAAACCTTGAAGCCTGAACAGAACACAATGGAATACTTTGTTTTCATCTGCAGTTGTTGTTATATCATCTAATAAATTCATGTCAGCACTGCAAAATCAACACTCTGCTATGAAGTTACCTTCCCCTTGCTTCTTCACCACCCTCTCTTGTTTTCTTCTGAAATGGAAAACTGTTTGAGCCACTGAAAACTGACTGGAAAGTTAACTTATAATGGTCTTTCTGTGCTGGATAATTTTGTGGCAGCTGAGTTTCACTATGCCAGGAATGTCTTATTCTTCAGCTTTGGTTTCTTCATTTTTGTTTGATTTCAGCATGCTCTTTTGTAATAGAGTCACTTTTGCTGTAATGTGCAATGGCAGTCTCTTCAGTATTCCTTGCAGGCAAGTAAATGCTGACCATTAACTAGCAGCTATGTTATTAGCTTGGTGGCTCAAGGTCACTCAGGATATCCTGCTCCATTTTCTGTTCTTCAGAATTTCATGGAGAGAACATTTTTGAGATACATCTTGACTTCAGAATTTACCACTTTTGAGCTCAGAGTGCAGAGGCTTTATGAGAGCAATAGACTTTATGGGTATGCATTAGGTCAATAACATGATAGGTCAGTAAGTTAGAAAATTTCCCTGTAGTGACATGTTTCATAACTCCTTATTACCTTATGTGGGATATGGTATAGACAGTAATACTTTTCCTCTTCTATGCCTGCTGTCGAAATGACTTCATAATTATTTTAATGTCTTCTATCAGAGGATTTCCAAGAATTTTGCAAACAATTTGAAAACACCTGTGAGGAAAGTACTTGCACTTATATTGCTCAAGTTAAAGATGGAGAAATAGAAATATGAAGAGGAAGGCATAGGCAAGGTTACAATGTGAGTCTGAGACAAAATGAGGAGGAAAACAGACTTACAAATACACCTTGCTCAGTATATCCTATGGCTTCTTGCAATATTTTATTTACTTTTTCAATTTATAATGATCAAATATTCCATATAAGTTTAAGGGAAAACTTTGTTTTAGTAGTAGGAAGAAATTTTGTCCGATTTCCTCAACACCGCTTTTTAGGTTACTGTGGGAAGGAATTAATAAGGGTGTCAAATAAGAAAGAGATGGTTAGAAACATCATGGACAGACAGACTCAACTGCAGACATATAAGACGTGAATATATTTGTATAGTGTTTCCTTTCATTGTAAACCCTTTTTCTGCTGTTCAGGAGCTCCCTGTCAGTGAATAATATGGAGTAAGTGTCATTTCTGTTACCTTATGAAAGCATCGTGCAATCTTTGGAGACTGGGATGCATTTTCCTCACATTAAAAGGAATTATTTTTTTGATGAGGGAAGCTTGCAAACTGTAATGTATTGGTATAGAAATGTTCTACATAAGTATTTTTTGTTCTGTTAGATGATTATGTTCCATAAATTGTGGTAGGATGTAGATTCTGAGGAATTAAGACTCTTAAGGAAGTTATGAACAGTAATGGGCCTCCCCTTGTTTACTAGAGTGAACAAATAAATGATTCCCATTTCTTCTGCCTCATTAATTGATGTACAAATAGGAGTATTATTGAACTATCATATGACAGGACACCGAATATACGGGATTGAACATAAAACTCAGAAACAAGTGAATAACAAGCTATTCAGATAATACCTACCTGTCACTGTATGCCAGAAGTTCCCACTACGATTTCAGCTCTCTTAAATTGGATTTGTGTGATGTTTCTAGAGTCTTCCTTACCACAGAGGTGGAATTTTTCAAAACTTCTGAAAGAGAGGAAGAAAATCTCAGGGTTATTTTTGGCAGAAAAGTTGCTTGAAAACCATGACTGCCTTCTCCACAATAATTTTAATTCAAGATTTTTTGTACTCCAGATATTCTAAAATACAGAAACTCTGTTGAATCAAGCCCATAGTTGCATAGGTATCATTTATTATTATTCACACTACTTTTAATCATGTCTTTAAAATGGAAGGGTCTTCAATTTCCTTGTCTTAGTTTATGTTCTTCACAAGTAAAAGGATTACTTAAAGAAAAATATATAGCAGAAATTTGCCATATAATCTAACACACAACACAAGTCAGCCTAAGAAATACTGGCAATTACAAAGAGGGGAAATGCTCAGAAATCCAGTCTATTTCCTGGCTGGATTGTTGTAGTTCAAAGTCTTGTTGAAAAGTTTCACAGTATTTGAATGATCATTCAGTTCTATTACTGTTCCCTTGTTCTTCCTGTTACTGACATGCAATTACAGAATTTCACAACTGAAGTGATGACAATTGCTTGTGTGTGTGTGTCTATCTCTCCCTTAATCCAACTGCATCAAGCAATCTGTAATTTGATAAAATGGAATTGAAATGACAGGCTTGGTGGAAGTGCCAAAACAATAATTTGACCTCCCACTGAAGTGCCAATTTGTTCAGCTGTATGAGTTTTACTCATGCTGAATACACATAAGGAACATGTATAGTATATTATGCTAGTATATTATGCTAGAATACATGTTAGAGCAGATTACAAAAAAAAAAAAAAGTACAATTTGCCTTTTGCCAATGTGTTCCATCTTTAACCATTACAATTTCTATGTCCATACTACTACCTACAAACATGATTACTATTGCACACATTAACTTTATAATTCTATTAGGAAAGTATGTTCTTCAAATCTTCATTTTGAAGGTATTTTTCTAAATCATTAAATTATTATGTTAAGTGACATAAGTGTGTGGCTGCCTCCTCCAGCCGCTCCAGCCCAGGGCTGCTCCTGCCCAGCTGCTGGGTCCATGCCTGGGGACCCAGGGTCTCTGCCCACACTGGGGGATGTCGCCACCACTTTCCCCTTTGCAGGTTCAACCTGTAGCAAAGCTGAGCAGGGATCCCAGAGACACACAGACACACTGTCCATTGACACCGCTGGTCACACGGGGTGCCCCAGGCAAGGCGCTGCCTTCAAAAGCGTTTATTTGGAGGACTCACTTGAACAGAGACATTCCCTTCCTCCTCTTTGGTTGATATAGAAGGTCACTAGTGCAGGCACATACGGGACACTCATGCAGGGCTGCAGGGGTGGCATCTGTGAGAAGGGAACAGGAGTTGCCCTCATGCTGGACACAGCCAGTTCCTGTCAGTTCCGGGAGGGACCTGCCACCTGCCAAAGCTAAGCCAATGGATGATACTGGTTGAGCCTCTGCATTAGCATACCTAAGAAAGTGTTAGAACAGCTGTGAGAGAGAGGAGTGAGAAAATGAGAGAAATAACCCTGCAGACATCAAGGTCGGTGAAAGAGAAAGGCGGGGGTAGGAAGTGCTCCAGGCACCACAGCAAATTCCCCTGAAGCCTATGGAGAGGCCCATGGTGAAGGAGGCTATTCCCCTGCAGCCCATGGAGGACCATATCAGAGCAGATATCTGTTCTGCAGCCCATGAAGGATCATATCATAGAATCATAGAATGGCTTGGGTTGGAAGGGACCTCAATGATCATCTAATTCCAAGGTGTTAACCTTTCTCAGTTATAAACAGCAATCACTCTGTTGGATAGGCAGTGTCTTGTGATTATTGTGAAGACTGTTCAAAACACTGACTGCATTAAATAATGTTAGCATTTGTAACATCAATGTGTATAATTTTTTGCTTGCCTCGAAAGAATGCAAATAATACTTTTTAGGAAGCCAGGCAGATAAAACATCTTTGCTATGTAGGCCCAATTTGGGAGGTTGCTGCTTAGTGCATGAGCTAGCACCTCAGCAATCCTGCTGCACTGCTAAATTCAGAATCTGCCTGGTTAGCTTTCTGCAAAAAGGTACATGGTAACTTCTAATCTTGTCTTGTTAAAGGAGGTGAGGTGGGACTTCATTCTTGAGAAGTATAACAAAATGAAAGTAATTTTGAATTGAAAATGAGATGATAATGGTATTTATTGGAAGTGGTGCCAGTGTTGTTAGAGGTAATCTTTCCTAATGCCTTTTCATTTACTTAAGAATTCAAAGTGACATTAACAGAAAACATGGATGTTAGAGAAGCCTGTATTTACAGTAAGGAATACATACATTTCATACAAAGTAACTAGAAATTATGTGCTAACCAACTGTTTAAAAAGTCTGTATTTCAGTAGCTAGCAGAGGCTGAAGACAAAGTGAGGTATTTCCTCAGCGTGTGTGCTTGTGAGTCTGCATTTGGAGTTGTACACCATCTCATGGAAGCATGGAGAGGTTTTACCATTGAATGTAATCAAGTCACTAGCACCTGAAGTGATATTCAGCTTCTTGCTAGGAGCCAGGCCTATTTTTGTAGACAGAGGCTTTCCAGCATAGAAGTTGAGCACAGCTTTACTTGCAACCAGTAGCTGTTTTGACATCTTTTTAACTCCTGTGTTGAATTTTGCTCATGGAATAAAGATTAGAATTTCAAGAATGGGGAAATTAAAATTATAGACTAATTTTATTTAAATAATACAAGTTTTTGCTTCATCTGTTTGAGCTGAACCATGTGTCATTACGTATTTTAGCAATCTAACCATGTGTCATTACGTATTTTAGCAATCTGGAACTTCAGTTTTTGTTGAACATCTCATAGGATGTCAGTAGTTTTGATGCAATGCTTTAACATTTTAACTGGATAAACTCTTAAAAAAGAAAAATTAAACCTAAGGGCAGTTTTGCGAGAGGGCAAAGAGCGCAGGAAAAAGGTTTATAGAATTGCTCCTACCTGTGGTTTTTATATCCCTAAAGAATTAACCTGAGTCTTAAAGTGCTGGGCATTCAACAGAAGGATATGTTTCAAGCTGTCATTATTAGCCTCACATATTATTGTTCAGAATGTGCTTGTTTTGAAACAAAGTGCTTGTGCTTGTTTTGATCGGTACATTAAGGAAGGTGGAATCCAGTCATGATGACAATAAATGGACTAGGTCAGTGTTTGCTGGGATATGGAGCAGAAATAGGCTGCAGACTAACTCCTAAGAGGACTTTATATAATGAGGCCACTGAGAGAAGCCACTTACAGTGTTTGCATTCACAGAAAATCAGTGAATTTATCCAACCAGTAAGAGTATTTATTCTTGCATAAAGCCCCCAGATGGTAACATTTCAAAAATATAGATAATACTTTTCTTACTTCTATTATGCATCAGGCTTTTCGATATGCTTTTTTATTAGACAAGTAAGCTTGCAGATGTTGTTTCATTAAACTGAGGTACAGAGTTACATTCCATTAATTTTCTATTCCCAAGTTCTAGGCAATGCATTCTAATTTTCTTTCTTTAAAATTGCAGGACAGCATTTAATATATTAAGTGATACACAGATTGCACATTAGCTGATTAAACTTACCAGAACAGCACTAATTGAATACTTGCTAACTTGTCTTTTTCAGTTCTCTAAAAGGTAAAATTAATAAATAAACAAGTTATATTGTTTCTTCAAAATATTGGAAAATGCTATTCCTAAGAGAAAAAACACAGGGACTGAGGAGCCATTATAGTATTTTTTCTTGGCCCTTTACATCTAGATAGTCAATATGGAATGTGTTGTCTGAAATACAGAGGACTTACAAATGTTTATTTTCCATACAGAAACCTCAGTTCTTGGAAGCAGACACACTTTAAATGTCTAAAAGCATTAAAAACTTTATTTTTTTCAGGAAGAAAGCATATGACCATCCGTCTGTGCTTAGCCATATAAATGCTTCTATACTGCACTTTAATTTTACTTGCAGTAAGAAAGAAGCACTGTTGACTGCAGAGGTATTTGAAATAGGCATTGTATTTTCATGAAGTATCCTTAAAGAGGCTTACTGGTGAGCTGGAAGTATAGAGGTTACATATTTCTCCAGGCAACACTTCAGGAATTAGAGTTTTTTTTGTAATCTCTTGTAGTCCTTGTAGTAGAGTTTATGTTAAAATAAACACACAAGCATGTTGCTATATAGGAGCTTGCAGTTGTTGTCTCCTTATTTAATCAGTGTGCTTGATAGATAACATTTTATCAGACTGCTTCTCTATGATGTTAAGGTATACTTTGTCTTCACTGAAACTATATGGAACTTGGAAACGGTATTTGAAACTTTGTGTGAAGAACTTGATGCAGGCAAGTTCTAAATCATAAAACTTAGAGATGCAATAAGACTGAAAGCTCTGGGGGAAAACAAGATAGGAGATAGGATTCCTATGGCCAGTGAAAAGCTACACTTCCAACTGCTTACAAGCCTGCTATCTTTTGTTCATACATGCAGTGTTTGTTTACTTATTGGGGCAAGGAGTCTGTAACTTTGAACTGTTAATGTTTCAGCACTTCCTTGGGAAGCAGAGGATGAGTTTGCAGGCTATTAATGAGTATTTATTTTTTTATTTATTATTCATTTTTATTTGAGTTTACACTTCTACCACTGTTTAGACATAAATTGATCAGATGGTTTTCCAGGAGTGTGCGCATGGCAAGATTATCAGTGGCAGACTGTTTTCATCATATTTGAAGGGACAAACTGGATCAGACTATCGTTTTGTTTGCCAAATTAATATCTGGGATGTAATCCAACCTGATTAACAGGATGGCTATGATTGGATCATAAAAGGGGAAGCAGGCATATGGAAGGCCTTTTTTATACCTGCTGGCTCTATTACTTTCCCAGTAGCTTGAACACACTCAATAATAAGCTTCTATTCAGTAATCCAATTCATTTCTCATTGATTCTTTGTCTTTTTTTTTTTTTTTTTTTTTTTTTTTTTTTTTTTTAATATTGGATCTCTTCCCAGGTAAATCTTTTCTCTGTAGCAGTAAATTGCTTTTTACAGCTGCCTAGACTATAGACTGATAGTGGGCAGTTTGGTCAAAACTTCCCTAATTCAGTTATCTTAGAACTGACTTCTTCAATATTGATGCAGAATGTACTATCTTCTGATAAAGTCTATTATTATAAGACCACTTAAATGTATGTCTTCATTTGGAAATTTGGATGTGTGTGCATGCTCTTGTTGTCTTTGAAATATTGTTGATGATTTTTATTTAAGAAGTAAAGTGTAATGATTTCTTTCAATTTTCTTAAACGTGTATGTTTTATTGTTTTACTGCATGATGTGTGATACAGAGCCTTCATGCTTTATATATAAATTATGTGAAGTCCAGATATGACTAAAGTAATTATAGCAGTTTTGCACAGTTCAGCTGAAAATGTTTTGCTGTAGATCAAGGTCAGAAAAAAAAAAAAAAAAAAAAAGGATTCTGCAGTTTATCTCAAGTGCTTGAATACTGAAATAGGACACCCAACGCAGTACTGCTATACCTAGTGTATGGTAGAGGTAGAGGTAGGAGAGGTGATAGTGAAGCTCCTCACTATGGCATACTAACTGTGTAACAGCTTTAAAAAAATTCAGGGGTTATGTCTCATAAAATACAGTATAAGTACTGAAAGAAGATTTCAGATGTTCAAAGTATGAAAGATTTTATTTTTTTTTTCTTTCAGAAGACTAATATACAAAAATAAGTTCATTTATATTTTTCTAGATAATGGTAATATGCAAGTGGTGAACCTTTTGAATTAAATGCAATAAAAATAATCTGATCTCTGTTAATGTCTTTATAGACTTGATAAAGGTTGAGAACCAAGAAACAGAGCATTATTTTTTTTTTTTTCATATGTTGATTATCTGAAATCCAGTAGAGAATTATCTATTTCAGCAAATTTGTTTAGTGTGTTCATTTCACACCACTTCACTGTGGTCTTTTCCTGAACAGGTGATGGGTTAGCTAATGACATATGACAAAACCTGCAGTGGGAAGTAGAATCTTTTGTGCTACCTGACATCGTGGTACACCAACTCATTAGTTTATTTTCCTGGAAAACTTTCTTTGTGCCTTAAGTCATAAGAGTTACAACAATGTTACTGCTACCTCCTGAAAATCTTTTATCTTTACAACCAAAGTTATGTATTACTTTACCATATTGCTGGTCTATATTTTCTTTGTCCTGTTTTTCCTCATATGAATTTATTATTTTATTTCTGTTAAGCATTTTAATTCTGTTAAACAGATTCCAACATTTATTTGGAAAATAATGATATCCTGAGTTAAGATAGACTTTTTGACTTTCTGATGACAGGTATGGTAGGTAAAGACCGGTCAAAAAAATCTTCTGTCTTGTCCACTGTCTCTCTTGACAAGTCAATTGTATCTTGAGTATTCTTTTCAATAGCGTTAAAACATGTTCCTAGTTTGCTTAACAAGGTTGATTTTTTTCTGGTTTGAATTCTTTTGGTGTCCATTGAAGATGCAAAATGCTTGTACATATTCTCTAAGCTACTGATGTGGGAATGGATATGAATCCTGTGAGACTGCATCTTACAGCATGGAACGAAAAGCATTTAATTCCATTTTAGGCAAACATGGCATACAGAGGCTTATGTTGTCTCACCTGCTATGCTTATAGTCATAACTGAACTAGATGCAAATATTAGTTGTTGCTACTATGTCCGAAGATTAGTCCAAAACTTTTAATATATGCTCCTAAAGTTATCAGAAAAGTGTGGTTTTTGGGAAGTTCTGCTCAATTTTTAAGAATGTGAGAAGTACAAAGGCTTTCAAAGGATGTCAGTTTTTATTTTGGTGGTTCTATAAGCTGAACTCCACTTGGAAACATGTCTGATTTGCTTTCTTAGTCCAAGCTAAACAGTAGCATACTGATAAATTGCACTCCAGCACAGGGAAACATAAGAATTAAGTGGATCAGAACCTAGACCAAGTTATTCTGCATGCTAATGAATTTATTAATGTCTTTCAAAACATTCCCTATAGTTGTTCTCTCACATCAAACACTTGCCTTTTTCAAAACTAACTTAAAAGCTCCAAACTTGATACTTATTTTAAAAGGAATATTCCTGTAAATATCACAAAGTATTCTTACTTTATTTTCCTCTTTTATTTTCCTCTGTGTTTAAAACCTGTCCAAATGTATTGTAAGTTTTCCTGGGGCCGTGTACATCACATCTTTTTTTTATCTTTTAGGTCTAGACTGATGGGCTGCTGGTACAAACAGCAGGTAGCCTTCCATTAGCAAAAATGTCTCTTTGTTACTTTTGAGCATGACCTAATATGTCACTCAGGTTGGTTTTAGTAACACTGAAAGTTGTAGGTCTTTGTTCCAGAAGCTGGAGAAAGATGCTGGATAATCATTTTAAGAAACAAAATTCCCTTTTGTTTCTACATAGTGAAGCACGTAGTTGATTTATTATATGCACGTAGTTTAAATGTTGTAGGATAGGTACTTCAAAATAATTATTTTTTAGTATATATATTCATGAAATAACCATTCTGTGTATTTCCCATATAATGTGCCTAATCCTAAATTATTTTTCAATCCTTAAAAATTACATTGGTTTAAACTATTAAAAAATCACAAGGAAGACATGAGTATAGACTACATGGAATTTTTAGCCATAGTTTATTGGATTTGAATGTTCTTCTCTAATTGTTTTTTGTCTTTACTTCAGAATAGTATCTTATATATATATACTAAAATCTCTTCAGTATCTTTTATTAATACAAGTATGCATTCTGCTAAGTCTTGGTCTGGTTTAGATTTAACTGTTGACCAGTTTTGACATATCATGGATGAAATAGCTTACACAACCAGAAGATGGCAGTATAGGCAAAAACTAAAAAATAATGCATTCACTTCGTAAACAAATCCATTTTTAAGAGACTTTTTTTTTTTTTCTTTTTTTCTCCCACAACAAATTAATTTCATAACAACTTCTAAAATATTTTAAGGCTTTCTTATCCTCGACAGAAGCAGTGGTTAAGAATCTCTATTATCATGCAGTTACTACAGCTCATCTGTATATTTATTTTACTTGTTTTAGATCTGATAGAACCCCAAAATGTTTTACCCTTCTGACTCTGGGTATTATTTTATAATTTGGTACACTATCACTCCCCCTCGTATATTTTTTTCTGTTAGTATTTTGCATAACCAGATTTTTAAAATGGCTTCTCACAAGCCAGTCTTTCACTTCCTACTTAATTCTGTGCTGCTGTTTGTTGAATATTCAGACACTTTAAACATTCCAGTGAGCAGATCACTGTGCTACAGTAAAGATAGCTAGAACTATAGTTTTGTGTTTACAGCTTGGATAAAATCCATATATGTTGAAGTGACTGCTCTTTGTGTCTATGCATCACACAAGACCCAAGAATGAAGAAACTGAATTAATTTAAGACATTAGAAAATGCAATTTAGTTTTCAGGCTGACACCTGGAAATTTCAAAAGCACTGTTTTTGTACACTGCAGCCTAAAGTGAGAGCACTTTAAGCTTCCAAGTGATGTGAACGCAACACAAACCTCTGGGCACCCTTTTCATTCTTTCACCCGCTCCTCTCCTTCCCAAACTCTTGTTGTCTTTTAGGCATTATTTGAGTTAGATAATTTTATTGGAGGGAGATGACCAGGGCAGGAATTGTGCATCGTATTGAAGGTTTTCTTTTTACTTATTAATTTCTGTCCAGAACAAGCAAAGAGAATTATATGAACGATATAATATGAAACTAGACTGAAGTATTTGGTGATTAGTAGGTGATTTTTTGTAGGGTGACGTTTTTGAGATTAGTTTTGTAACAGTCATGATTGAAACTCTTCTGAAAACCAATTCTATTATTTTTTTTTTCACAATACATGAATATATTACTGATCTTAAAACTACACTGCAAAGCCCACGATTCCTAAAGGAAGTTTTTTTGATGAAATTTGTTTTCCACCGTAATATGATTGTCATGTTTAAGCATAATTATCTGAGCAGTTTATTGCCTATAATACTTCAGGGAGTTGTTTGTTTGTTTTTGCATATTGACTGGTGTGTTTGTATGATTGCCGAATAACTCAGGCTTCCATTAAAGGTAGACGTTACAATATTTGTGAGAAAAACATTAGCAAATATGTCCTTAAGGAGTAGGCTAATGCAATGGTTGGCAATGATATAAGGGACAGTGAAATTAGCAGTGGATTCTCTTGCTATAAAGCTCCAACGTAGTACTCCTGGGGATAAACCAGAGACCCACTACTATTAACTTGTATTTTCTATCCAGTTGATTAAATTCTGACTTCTGTGGCCTGTAGGGCACATTGCTGGTCCTGGCTATTTAGCCAGGCATTTATTCACCAACATATCATGTAGCCAAATGTGGTTTGTTGGACTGGAAAACTGAGTAGCAGTTCAGTTTGAAATGAATTTTTTTTTTTTTTTTTTTTTTTTTAGGTATTGCAATAAAGCAATACTGTAAATAACCAATCAGAATTTGCATAACCTATACTATTGTATATAACTATTTCTGTCATTGATGATGAACTACTGGTGGATGCCATGGATGTGGGCTTCTTCTTTTTTTTTTTTTTTCCAACAGTGACTTCAGTAGATAATGTCATGTCTTTGGTAACTGTCTTGTTTTTTCACTTTCTACCTGTTGCCTTTATCTCATCAGACTCATTTTGTCCTTGTGCTTAATGATAAGAATCTGTTAAAATCTGTATCTGTTAGAATCTGTAAGAGCAGAAGTCACCTGCTTATTGAATTGGATGGAGAACCTGGCTTTTAAGAGGAAGAATTCTTCTTCTGTTCTACTTATGCAAAATTGTTGGCTTCTCCTCCTGGTTTCTGAAGCTTGATTTCTTAGAGAAGTCTTTCTGTTTTTCATTAGGTCTCTGATTCTGATTGCCTATATGCAGGCTACACTTACAGGATTGATTTCAGACTGTTACTATCCTTCTGCAATATTACTTTATATTTTAATTTTGTTTTGAATGGTCATTAAGCTGGTCTTGTCTGAGTTTGTTGTGAGCAGGTGGTTGTTCTTGCTCTTAGGAGCGTAGCAGTGACAAAACAGAGCATTTGTAACAACTTGTCTAAAATGTGCGTCAAAAATCTTCCCAAGCTGTATATCAACACACTATACATTCTTTTTGTTGTATTACAGGAGAGATTAATTTTAATCCCAAACCTCTCTGTATAATTCATTAGCATATTTTTGGCTGAATTGCAGACACAGGCTCTTGAAGTTCCTTAAACACCTGAAAAAGTTTGTTTAAACAGTTGTTATGGACAACATGGTCTAGTGTGAGGTGTCCCTGCCCATAGCAGTGGGGTTGAACAAGATGATCCTGAAGGGTCCCTTTCAAGCCAAACCATTCTGTGATTCAATGAAATCGTGTTTCTGCTGACAGCTAACTATATTTCAAAGAACAGTGTATTTGGCAGAAAATGTATCTGGCAGAGGCATTCCATTATGATACGAATTGTAGACTGTTGCCCTAAAAATGCAGACAAAGACTACAGTCAGCTCAGTTATTTTTATTCAAATCTCCTTCATGTAAATGTGTACAAAACAGTAACTTTCATCACAGCATCAGTTGGTCAAGAGACACATGCAGTAGGACATTGATAAATGCCACGTAGCTAATAGCTTCATTTGAAAGGAAGTCTTTCAGCTCCTTTAATACGGTCTTCATAATCTTGTCCTTTTCAGAGAGAGAGATATGAGAAAAAAAGTTCAGTGGGGAAGCCGATACAGTATGATTATGGTGTTGTGCTTAAGTAAGTACATGCAAATAAGTCCTACAAATAAAGGAAGTAATGTGGTTGCACAAAGATTTTGAGAAAATTTTATTGTCAAGAAAATCTAGAAAGCTAAAGTTTCAGCCTAATATTTACTGATGCTTTTCTCTGTATGACTTGTCTTGTGTCTTTCCCTATACAACCTTCAAAGTAAAGTTTAATGCAGTAAAGCCTCAGTTCAGCTGGAACTGTTTGTTAGGTCACAAAACAACTTTGATTATTCTAGAAACAGCAACTCATGTACTGACATACAGTAGGTTATTTTGAACTGTTCTAATTTTTCAGATACATACAAGTATATGACAAGAATCTACCTGTTTTTGTTTTGTTTTCATTTGCTGAAGACAATATTATGATATTGTTGATCTGTGAAATACTCTAGGTTAGCCACTTGTCCGTATACAAACAAACTTCAGTAACTGATCACTAGTTGTGGAAGTTTGATGTTTCCTGTTTGTGATGACAGTGTTAGGCCAGCAGTCATCCTTTTAAGTTTGCTACATATATTGGTGAGATCTTGGTTTACAGTAAATAACAAACCAGTATAGATGTTCTTCAAACATGGGTTCATCTGAGAGATAGGAGGGGCAGGAAATCCATGCTTCTTATCTTGACCAACTTCCTTTGGAAGATAAGAATCACTTTGAGTTAACATAGATTAATTATACAAATTATATCAGTTGTCTTTATCAAAATCCCATAATAGTGAATCAGTCTTCCTGAAATGGTTAATATAGTAACTCTTCAAGTCATTCATGACTTTGCTGATGAAACAATATTTACTTTGCCTTTTTTTTATTAGAAGTCTTTATTTATTATAAGCAGAGGCACTAAATTCAAACTTTAAAATGTGAAAGAAATCAATGCTGACATTTAATTAGATATTTGAGAATCTTTTTAGGAAGAAAATGAGAAAGCTGGTGATATTCTTTGGCCCTATAGTTTCAAAATTCATTGTAGCTGTTCTTTGAAGTTTTTGTTTTACTTAGACCTGTATGTGCATTCATGGTAACATGTTGCTGCCTTAAAAACTCTCCCAAATGCTTGAACAAGCAGATTTCAGGTTGACAAATGGTAACAACAATCTAAGTTATTATGTAGTGGTGGTGACAAGCTTGAAAATACAATGCAGTCATATATAAATGCATAAAATTGTTTCAGTTTTTATGATTGGACAGTTACTGACTTAGTATTCCATGTGAACATTAATTTCCCGAATAATCACCCAGAGAAAAAAATGGATGTTTTAGACACTGACTTGATGATTTATAGCGGCATTCAGTTTGCCATAGTGCCCCTCCTGCTAACATACATTTTGGGAGCAGGGAGCTATCGTCGTCCTGATTAGACAAGCATCCTTGCTTTCACAGGTAATCCAAATGGTTCACTAGAAAATACTCACTACAGTAGGACTCTAATTTAGTGACTAGCAGTTCTGGAAATTTAATATTTCTCCTGATTTCTTTGGGGAGAAATGGTCTTGTTTTGTTATCTCTGTAAGTGTTCTTACCCCTGCCTAGGATTTCAGGTTAGGTGTTCTTCAGTGCCTGCTGTTGAACAACATCACTGTTTATTTAATTGCCTACTGTTTGCCTTGTTGATAGATTTCAAGTGTTACTTAAAGATGTGGAGCAAATACTTTTGTGAAGGGGTTGTGTGGATGAGTGTGAAGGAGCTTAGATGTAGATTAGCATACTGTCACTTAAGAAGGTCCTTTACCAATGTACTAGATCCTTTTTACAGGTACATAGCACCTTTAAGGTGCTATGGTTTACCTAGGTGCTGGAAATTGTTTCTGTGAAAACAGTGACATTGTAGCAGTTTATTTTAAACATGAAACAGGGTTTTACTCAGGTGGGTAGCTGAGCTCCACCACAACCACTCTCTCAATCCCCCTCCTCAAAGAGTAAATACGATGAAAAGGGCTCAAGGGTTGAGATAAGGACAGGGAGATCACGCAGTAATTATCATGACGGGCAAAACAGACTCGGAGTAGGGAGATAGTAAGATTTATTGCTTATTGCTAACAAGCTAGAGAAGTGAGAAACAAAAGAAACCAAAAGCACCTTCCCCGCCCATCCACACTCTTCCACATCCTCCCCAGAGCGGAACGGGGGAACAGGGGAATGGGGGTTATGGTCAGTCTATAGTGCTTCTTCTCCGCAGCTCCTTCTCGGTCACTCTCGCCCCCTGTGCTGTGGGGTCCCTCCCACGGGATGCAGTCCTTGCTGAACTGATCCGGCATGGGCTTCCCACAGGCAGCAGCTCTCCAAGAACTGCTCCAGATATGGCTCTGTATCATGGGGTCCATCCCTTGGGAGCAAAGTGCTCCAACCTGGGTCCCCCACGGGCAGCAGCTCCTGCCAGGTCACCTGCTCCTGCGTGGGCTCCTCTCCACAGGCTGCAGGTTTGGCCCGGAATCTGCTCCGGCAGGGGTCTTCCACAGGCTGCAGCCTCCATTGGTGCAGGTCCACCTGATCCACCGTGGTCTCCTCCACGGGCTACAGCATGGAACCCTGCTCCACTGTGGTACTCCACGGGCTGCAAGGGGACATCCTGCTTCACCATGGTCCTCACCACAGGCCGCAGGGGACTTCTGCTGCGGTGCCTGGAGCACCTCTCCCCCTCCTTCTTCACTGACCTTGGTGCCTGCAAGGCTGTTCCTCACTCCTCTCACTCTCCCACCTGCTGTGTGGCACAGCTTTTTTTTCCCTGTCTTAAATACGCTCTCACAGAGGTGCAAACAACATAAGTTACTGGCTCAGCTCTGGTCAGCAGTGGGGCCCTTCTCAAACATGGGGCAGCTCCTAGATCCTTCTCACAAAAGCCACCCCTATGGTCTCCTGCTACCAAAACCTTGCCATGTAAATGTAAACCCACTACAAACAGATCAGTGATATTTTAAAAGTCATTTCTTCATTTTATGATGCTGTAAAATTCAACGTATTTTTTTATTATAAATGGTGCTTTTATGAGGGAAAAGTCAAACACCTTTGTTTTATTGAAGATAATGGATTTTTTACTGAAGAATACAATTTTTAAATGTTTTCCTAAGAACGTTTTTCTAGACATTTAATGCTGACTTATCTTCAAGTGGAAACTGGGAAAAAAAAGGAAAAAAATTGAACTAATGATGAGACTATGAGGCTCTATCTTGAGTTTTATTCAAAGTGCACAAAAACTATTTTAGGGTCCTGATCTTAGAATTTTCTCTAACTGTCTATAACATCCCATAGACAGCTATCTGGTCTACTTAATGTTTTTTTTGTTTGTTTGTTTGTTTGTTTTTGTTGTTTTTTTTAATATATATATATATATATATATTTAATCCCAGCTAAGCCAGCCCCATGGCAATTCTGTGTGATAGGGAAGCTGTTGAACCATAGATAATCGAAGGCAGTCGAAACTTCACACAGATACAAGAATCTTTGCGGAATATTAAGAAAAACGTTTATCCTCAATTTGCATTAATATAGTACAGAGTCCAAGAAATCAAAGTTAGAATATTGAACGTGATCATTGCAAAATCTTGGGTTTGGTTTCAGTCAGCTGCAAAAATGACTAGTGCAGTGTGATGAAGAATATTTCTTTGGCACAGGCAATTGGAGAACCATATTTCCATTCCAATAGTGCATGCCTCTTTCAGGGTGCTCACATACTCATGTACAACCACACTTCCCTTAAATCATAGAGGCATTACAGAAGTCCTGTTGCATTATTTCTCCTGTATGGGAATATGTGGCTGCTTAGTGTGGAAAGGTGTTCATCAGCTCAGTGTTTCATTCCTGGAGATTACTCACATGCCAAACTTGAAGATCACAAGGTATACTATTGACGTGTTGCAAACATGGGAAGAAATGCGAGGGGCATTTCCCAAGGAACTTTGAGCTCTTAAATCTTGCTTGTATTTTGGTTTTATATGAACGATTCTTATGACTGGCTTTCAATTTTTGTATGATTGCATGATAGACAGGGTTCTCCTTTTGTCATGCTATTTGTGCTGTGATGATAGGTAGCAAGGGGCTGGATGTCACTGAGTAAATTATTCCCAGCTCTGAAATTATTCTGTGCTATAGAAAAAGAAAAGAGAAAACAAAATCTTAGAGCTGTTGAGCTTCAGTGTTCTCAGCAAAATTACCTATTTTGACACGTTTTTCCTGAGAGGATGTGATGGTTATAGGAGCTGGTTGAGGAAAAGAACTGTATTTGTGATCAGTATGAAGACTTCTTTTTAATGGTGAATTTCATGTGTGTGCATTGAAGCAAACAAAGATGGATTGATACTTTAAATATAATTATATATATAGAAAGTATAATTAACATTTTGCTCTAAATAAAGCTTTCCTCTGTGTGAGTCTTCACTCTCCTTTTTTCCTTTTTTCTTTTTTTTTTTCAAAATTTATGAGACATGCACAGTTCCAGATAAAGCATGCCCAAAATACTCGCAAGAAAGAAAACAGTATTAAACAGTATTTTCATTGTGTTTTCCCCTTTATAAAGCACCAAGTTGGTATGGTATAACTGTAATTTTATGCTGCTAATTCAATTTAACAAACATCAGGTTGAAAACAATAGTTTCATAGGTCTTAAACATGTTTTACTTAAAAGGAAAGTAATTACCCATTTTTGGAAACACAAAAAAATATTTACACAAGGTTGTTTTGGTATGTAAAATGTATAGTTTCCATATCACACTGTCAACTGATGTTAGTGTAATGTATTTGCACCAACAAAGGTGTTAGCCCTCTACATGCTGGAAAGAAACACCAAGACTGAGGTAAGGAGTTATGAGTGAGTTTTGTGTGTGTGTGTTAATGAAACACAAAATTTAGAGGATGTTGGTTTTTAGTTATCCCTTAAATAAACTACAAAGTCTAAAAATAGATCTTTACTGATGATAATACTGTAATAACTCAAAAAAAAAAAAAAAAAAGAAAAAGAAAAAGCTGAATTTAAAAGCTTTCATAAAACCAGCTCAGTCTCTTTAAATGATGGTTTGGCAAAGGAGAAGTCCTTTATTCTTATCCCCCTTGTTTTTCCTTCAGGTTATGAAAAATGAAAAATGTTGTGTAAATGTCAAAAACATCATAAAGAATAAATCCTAGGGGTTGGTTAATGAAACCTTTCTGCCTGTTGGCAAGTAGCAGGCCCTCATCACTACAACAACTGGCACTAGGATGCTTTGAGCAGTAATATCTCAAGAACTGTGTAGCACATTCCATCACTGATTCCTAATTTACTTAAAGTCTCCTAGGCATCTGTCTTAAACTGAAACAAAATCCAATGAAATTGCTATAGCATCTTCCCCACCACTACTGCCAGATTTGGCAGCATTTAGCTGTCTGTTCCATGGAGATTTGCCATTTACTGCCCATATATTAAAAACTGTTAGATTGCATGGGTTGTAGAATCTGTTGTTCTGTTAACACAATTTTATTAGTAATTGTGTTGTATAAACAGCATATAGTATTACATATTATATGTTATAAATATCACATATTGTATGTTATATATTAAAAAGATTTTTTTTTTTTTTTTTTATGATTTCAGACTTGCTATTTGTGGTGCAACAGTAGAAGCATTATGTAGCTTATTTTAGTGACATTAAGTAACAAGGAACCAAAGTGAAAATGAAGTGTGGAAGGTTCCCAAAAAGGATGGCTAGTAGATCATGAAAATTATTATTCTATATTATAAACTGAAAAGAGTTACATTGAGAAGTATGTCCATGAGGATGAAATAAAAGTTTTCCCAGAAAATCCTAGGCAGGTCAGAAATACATGCTTGCATTCATCAGTTTTACAAGGCTGATAACAAATTCAGGCCTTCTAACCAATGAACAAATGAAGAAATGGTCAGTCCTTATATTATCTGCTTTCTAGTATAAACACATTTGTCTTACAGGCTTTCAGCAGTATTTACACAAAATGGTGCTAGTTGAGATTGATGGAGATTATATGCTCTTTTCAGTTTAATTTTATTTACTGGGAGTATCTCCTCTGCTTGTTGCCACTTGAGTCTTTGTGAAGGGGGCCAAGATGCTGAGATGTTTGCCTTAAGCTGTTTGTGTGAATTAAAATGTCTGTCTTCCTCTAAAAAAGGGGCCCTCAGGAAACTGATGAGGACAAGAGATGTGGCGCAGTACATTTACTACCAAGTGGCTCCGTGGCATATGTTCTCGATGTGCTTGGTAAAGAAACAGCATCACCCCTAGTTGAGTATACGTACATGTGGAAACAGTTGAAATATTTCTGGATGACTTACAGTTCTCCTTCTTTATTAAAGATTTCCCAGACTGTCCTGAAGTATATTGCTGTGACTATGAATACAAGTTTCAGAAGGAAATAGGGAAGTTTGCAGTTAGATTTCAGGAAGAGTTCTAACAAAGTTAAAGAATGTGCATTGTGTGTGCAAAGCGAAAGATACTGGTTTCCAAATCAGAAATCTCTTACATTGCTAACGTCTCCATATAGATGATTGTCTCTTTTTCTTCTTGTACTGTTCTTTGACCTGTTCTGCTCCCCAGCTGAGAATTTTTTTTCATGGCAAGGCTATTTTGTTGAGGATTCATAATACTTACAGAAAAGAAGCTCAGTGAAATAGCTGAATTCCTCTTTTTTCATGATCTCAAAGAGAAAAAGAGGAATTTGATACTTCACCCTAAATCTAGAAACCTACATCTCATTCCTTCCTACTAGCAAATGGTAATCTCTCCTTATTCTAGTGTCTGATTTTTCAGGAATGATTTTCAATCCTAAATATCTAGTGTTTCTGGGATGACCTATTATTGTCTGTTCCTTACTTTAGCTAGTTGATACAGTCAAAGTCCCTGGAGCAAGTTCATCAAATAATATAATAATTCTTAATTTTTCAGTATTCACAAAGGAAAATCTCTTTCAAATCCCACATGAAAAAAAAACAGCTTATGGGTGCAGGAATACTGTATGACAAATGGTTCCTCTGTGAATAGCTTACTGGGGATATGCACCATTTATTATGTTTTGGTATATTGTTAGCAATTATGCATGCATTTTTAAGATGTTAGGGTTAAGTAATACTGTAAGTAATATTTCAACTTTACAGTCATTTTGATAAAAGACTTGGAGCTCAGTAGTGGTCTTTTTATTGACATCTTTTGTGTAGATAGAAGGGTGCTGTTTGTTGATGTGTCAAAAAGCCAGACTGGCTGGAGAACAAAATATGATAAATGCAAGTTCAAAGAACACATTTTTAAATAAGTCATTTTGGTAATTACAAGTTGGTGCACCCGTAGGTTTTCACAGCAGGGAAGGCAAAGAGTGCTAGTTTTATTTTAATTAAGCTATTCTGTTAATCAGAATCAAAGGATTCTGCCACTAAGTGGAGTAGGATGAGCAGCATAACGTTATAGACTTGCTCCATGTCTGACTCTGTGAAGTGGCATCCATTTTACTGCAGTTATACTATGAAGTGTTTTCAAGTATTACTGAAGGAGCTATTCAAATTGAGAAGGAGTATACAAGTGATAGGATATATAGCTCACTTGATCTCTCTCTAGGCCTGTGGCTTGTTGAGTTTCAACAAGCTCTTAGGGCTAAGCTCTTTTCTCTGTTAATGAGAGGAAAAAATAGTAGATAGAACAGTCTTGTCTGAGAGTAAACGTAGAAAATACATACTGATTTTAATTTGGAACATTACAAATTTGTGCTTAAACTAAAGTCATTATTGACATATGAGAATATTAATTATGTCATTTTGACATAATTAGTGCCTTGTGGGAAAAAAGTTATGATTTGACATCAAATCTTGAAAAAGTAGCTGCTAAGTTCTCTTAAGTCATGGCTGTGATTAGTAGTTAAAGTGAGCTATTCGCTTTGTATGAATAAAGGATTTAATCCATATGTAGACTTGTAGACTACAAAATCTAATTGGGTGTTTGAAAACACCAAGCAGCTTGTTTAGGTAACTGTGATTTAGCTGTCATGCATAAGTATGCGTAAACTCAAGTAGAATTTTCAAACAGAATAGTGCCCCCAGTAATATGCCTTTTCAAAGTTGACACCAATTCATTAAAAAGCTCTTCCTTCCGCTGAAGGACAAAATAAATTACTGGCCCTGATTTTAATTTGGGTTTGCAGCATGCCTGTGGTCTCCTGATCCATGTCCTGCCAGGCTCACTTAAACTGATCAAGATTAATAATAAAGTCTATGTTTTCTTTAGAACTTCTGAAGAAATATTAAGTTCCAGGAACTAGCTGTGGGCTTACTCTTCTCTTCTAAAATTTTCTTAACTGCCTTGCTAAATACTTCAAATGATAAGAATAGTAAACCTATTGTCTGATAATTACCAGCTACAGTTTGACTACTCATCTGCATGTTCTGATTCCCAAGCTGCATTATATAATCTTAGTCTTTTGATAATACCCTGGTTACAAAGTGACTTTTTTTTTTTTTTTTTTTTTTTTTTTTAATTCTGTTAACTACATTGCCCAAAAGCTTTTGCATGACAAATTCTGGATCCATATGATAATGATTGGTCAGTATATGCCAGGACACAACTAGGTTTCATGTACCATACTGAACTTGCAATTCTAGTAGTCACAGTTACTTTGAAATGGAGTTGATTTGTAATCAGTGTGCTTAGAATGAAAAACAAATGTCAGCGCCCTGTTTTTGTAGACTCTGTAACTGTTTCTTGAGAAACTTAAATAAGGCAACTGTAAAAATTCTTTACTCTGTTACTCTAAAACAATACCCATTGAAAGCATAAAATTAAAGGCTTAATGGGGATATAGTTTGGTTAATAATTAAATTCAATGTGAGCCTTTTCCAGATGATCCTAGACTGCCTTCTAGTTTGGATACTTGACCATAAAGCAGCTCATTCTCTACAACTTTCTCTCCCACGTTATAACTCAGACGGTCAGAAGGACCACTTAATCCTTTGCTTTCATTAGCAACGTAAGGTAGTTGTGTCTTAATTTAACATATTAATGAATTCACTTCTTGTTAGAGTACTTTGTTTACAGTTTTTGTGTGTAAGTGTATCATTGCATCAGATAATTCTGCACAGATAATTCATTTCCACGGTTTAGTATGTTCTTAATTGCTTTACTGAAGGGAGATTGAGCACCTTTTAACCAAACAGCTGAACGATTTGCTATGACAATTCTGCCACTATGCATTCACTTAATTTCCAATTAATCAAACATTCAATCAATCATTAGTATAATTACACCTGCTCAAATATTCCTACCCCAGCACATTAGCTATGCTCAGGCAGGCTCCTTTGCCAGCTGTGTGAATGGGTTCATTTGTCTGACCCAGTTGGTTGCACGTCCTTGCTTCTTGTGAGCCTTGAGAAATGATAGGGCAGAAATTTTAATTATTTATAATACCACAAATTTGTTTGATTCTCTGTTCATGCTTCTCATTTGAATGCTCCTATAGGAACTTAAAACAAACATCAGTGGAATAGTGACTGGTTAATTTCTGAAGCTTTTAAATTCATTTTTCTGTCCCTTCTGTGACACTTTTTTAATCCACTCTACAAATCCACTGGCATGGCTTCAAAATATCACTGCAATTATTTTTGGCATCCGAGTAAGACAAATTCAAGATGCAACAACTCTCTAAGTATTAATTTAACTTGAAAATACCTGTGAGATAGGTATGTATTATCTGCTCCTTCCATATAGATGAGGAATCTGAAACCTAGTGAATTGCCTCAATCTACAGTGAGTACATGGCAGGAATGGGATTGCTCAGTATTTATACTTACTTATTCTCAGTCTCTTGTTGTAAGCCTTAAATCATACTTAATGTGTGACTTTGTTGTTAGACTCAAAATAAACAAACCAGGACATACAAATCTCAGTCTCTGTAATAGTTTAAATAACAGGATCTTCGTGTCAGCATAGAGGCATGGTAAATGTTGCTGCAGATTCTCTGGCTTCAGAAATAGATTTGCTGGTTACAACTTCTCAGTATTTTATCTTTGAGATAGGAACTGGAGAAGGTTCATAATACTTTAATCCCATAATATAGATAGGTAAGAAATTTTAAAATGACTGAAGGTGTCATGATCCGTTCAGATCCTGGCAACCCATTCCATATTCTGTTTATTTTATTTTTACTAAAAATGCATTGTATGTTACTAAAGGGAAGTTCTTTAAGGGGAAAAGACATCAAATAATCTGGTTTTTGTTTGTTTGTTTTAAACAGTGTATAGAGAGACACACCAGTTAGACATTATTTTATTTCCTTAAACAAGTGTCATGCTTGGTTTTTATCTTCTACAATAATTATTGGTATAGTGCATTAGCACATGTGTTAAACCCTTTCAATCTCCTAGAGCACTAAGAAAGAATCTTCCATGTGGATTATTACTTCTTGGTTCCTCAAGGCATGAGTCTTACTACCATTGCTGGAGAAATTTCTTAGTGTGTAGAAAGCAGGAAAAAGAATTATTTATCAAGTAAGCTATGTTTGTTTCTGGATATTCTACCTAATGTTTTTGGTTAGCAAATGGTGTATACAGTCTTACTGCACCTGCATAACTGGTTGTACGCAATACAGAAATCTTGCTATAATGTAGTCCAAGCATTCTTTGCAATGCACACTATCCTGACTGTAAGTTTTATTGTCTCCTTTATTTTTATTTCCTGCTTTTTTTTTGGAGTAGTACACTATAACATCACCAGATACACTTGTCTACCCTCATCAGCTTAAGGTTCTCTTGCTTCAGACCTGAAAACTTTGAATCAGAAGTAAGTATGTTCTCAAAATTTCATTTCAAATATACTTTCTAAAGTCAGACTATTACATCTGCTTCTACAATTTTTGTGCTCTACAATTTTCATGCTCTGCAATTGGCAGTATTCTTTGTCTAGCCGCTTTATTGTAGTTCTTCTCATCCCAATCCTCTTCACACCTTCAAAATGTCTTCCCAAGCCTGAATTCATTTAGCTTTATTTTTATTGAAGTTCACTATAAATAATTTATTAATTTGAAACATAATAGCCTAGAAAATTAATCAGTATAAACAACAGTGTAGTTCTTAGTAGCCTAAGGGAGAGTCTTTCGGAAGATCATGAACAGAATTCTCTTCACCAGTTGAAACATGGACATGAAATATCACTTCACTTGTCATTACATGGTCCTCTTCAGGAGTTTTCTTAAAGATTTACCACAATAATATTGCCTTTGTTTCTGTCCTGGCTGGTACACTGTAATGTAGTTTTTTCCTTCTCTTCTTCAGTGATTTATTTCAAAATACTTTTTTAAAATAATAATAATAATTTATTCATTTTTTAATTGCCATTTTTGACCAGTATTATGTAACAGGCATTCTCTTCCCAAATGTGCCTTGTCTCTCCGGATCTGGAGGAGAACGGTTTAAATCCTTCTTCACATTTTCAGAAGTACTTTATCAGCTATTGGTGAGTGTGTTACTTTCTAAAACTTCTTATATATTAGAGTGAGGTGTGTTCAGTGAGGTACTTAGAAGACCTCTTTATTTAATATTAACAGTTGATTAAACTTACTAATACAGTGAGTATCATATTGAAGCAGGATAATTGCAAAGTACAATTTTTGAAGCCAGTTTCGGTGGCAATAACTTTAGAGGCTTATGAATGTTTTCATGTATTATTTTCTCAGATTAATAAAATGTTTATTATTTTTCTGCCACATTTGGATAGTCTACAATTACATGACTTTTATGAGCAATCTAAATTAAAGGCCCTAGTCATCAATAAAGTGTGAATTATTTGATCAGGGTTTCATTTGTGCACAGTTTTTGTGTGTGTGTGTGTAAGTGTCCAGATGGACATTTTGGTTTACCATATTCATCAGGAAGAAATTTCTTTTTTCCAAACTGCAATGAACAGCATAGTTTTCTCTCTCAAAGATATGATTATTTTTTTGTACTTTATTTGTGAAGGAATAGGCAACCCTTAGCACGGAATGGACTGGAATCTGTTGATTGTGTGGCAGAGTGTGGGATGGAGTGTTTACCCTGATGATCTGATGCTGCAGGTTCTTTTGGCTTAAAATTATCTGTGATTTCAGAAGGGTTTAAAAAAGCAGAGACAGGTTATAGGGCAAGCACTTCAGTAATTCATCTGCTATGGTAGAGTTAATTTTCATCCCAAAGGGCAAAACTGTTTGTATGGTGATTGCTAGATACTACTTCTACAATTGTTGCCCAAGTTGTGAAGGACATTGCGAGCAAAATTTAATAGGATTTTGAACAAGATCATGAACTGCATTACTTGCTCCAGAAAGGGCATAAGGGAACTCGAAGTGAAGGAGGAAGTAGGGTTTTCTTTGCATTGCCTATAATTCAGTGGCATTACATATTGAGCAGGCTTGGGAAAATAGATTGATTTGATGTTCACAGAAAGGATGTTTATACCAAGTAATTTGGGAAGTTAATGAAGCATATTTCATCCTGGTAAAAATGCGCCCATAACCCTGACAAGGACAGGTGACAATTTACCAAGATCGAGCTGTCTGCCACCCTTGTAGCAGTTGTACAAGCTAAGCATGCTGTGGGACTGGCTTAAGCTGAATATCTGATGTTTTGAAAAGATTCTTTGCTGTGTTTGGTTTTCCAGCCCCCTCCTCTTGACCTCATCCATTAAGGCAGCCATATACATTGTTCTTCTGAATTGGCTTTGTATTATTATTATCATTTCAAAAAGCCTTTTCAATCCTTATGCCAATTTGTGCCAACAAACATTGATTTTTAAGCAACATTTGCCCCCAAATAATTTGGAAATATAGTCATGTTAATTGTTGGCTTTTTAAGTACAAAGCATTTGTATTAGTTGTATTAGTATTTTAGTATTTTACAAATGTCTTGTAAACTGTTTCCTTCCTTTTTTTTTTTTTTTTTTGAGAATTTAAATTTTGCATGAAATATATTTATTAGTTTTTGAGATGGAGTCAGACATAGCTTCTGTAAGGAGCAAATGGCTTTTTTATTTTTGTGACTGATCAATGTTTTTTAATACGTAAAATAGATGATTGAGATCTTTTCTTAAAATCTTGAAAAATAAGGGGTCATAGGTAAAAGCAGAATGTTGGAACATTCCCCCCCTTCTGTTCCTTACCCCCGCCCCTCCCCCCCCAAGTGCCCCAAGTATCAGCCTATTTTTTAAAAAATAAAATCCTTATTAATTTTAGGACTTTTTTTTTTTTTTTTCCCTTTTTGGCAATTAAAATATTGAATTTATCTGTTTATGAAGAATAATTTCTCTTCTCTCTTGCGTTGAGCTTAGCTTTTAACTTCCAGTAGCCACCCACAGTCATCAGCCTTTCTACCAACTGTATATATAGATGGAGTCTCTGTATTAACTAAAAAGGGAAAATGTGGAACATCATCTGTGCAGTTATGTGACTGAGGTTAGAGAAAGCGTAACTTTGTTTTACCAGTCCAGGAGGGGGCAGTAAGTCTCTTTTTATTGTTACTGGAAGTAAATCCAATTTATCTGCACCACAGAAGGTTCCACACTTAAAAATAGCCATTTTAAAATAAGAAACAACATCTTTACTTAATGATTTCTTATCTCTTTCATTGTTTTTTAAGCATACTTTCTGAACATCATTCTTTTAAATAGAAAATAATCAGAACTTTCAAAATCAGTCATTTGTATCTTTCCTCTTCAATATATTCAAAATAATCTGTACAGAGACAGGCATTTTGACTATTAAAATTTCATATAAAATTCCAAAAAAGAGTTCTATTCTTTTATCAGTTTTGTGGAAAATATTATTTTCAAAGAGTGCTGATGAAATGGAGCAGTTTCCTTTTGTGCTTAATTCATGTTTTCTTCTCACTTGTAACCCCAATATTCATGTAAATATTTATACTAAAGGATCAAGTTGTTTTTGAATTCATGCTCTCAAATTGTATGTTTGCTTTCCTTAGAGTATTACAGTGACATTTACAGGAATAAGAGGGAAAAAGTGTAGTTTATATGAATGCACGTAATTTTTTTACAACAGTTTTTATGATTCGGAATTATTGCTCTTGCTTGGACTGGAGATAAAATGTAAATGATCTTTCCCTCTGAGAAGGAGAAGAAAGGAACGCAAATCCAGTGCATATAACGGCATTCATTGGAGGACAGCTTTTAAAGTCATTGATTCTTCGTGGGAGTGTGGCCGTGGGGGTCGACAAGCCCCATGGTTGGTGACGGCATCAGACTCTTAACGATGAGACCATGAGGAATGTAAAGAGTTTAGAGGGAACAAAGAAGGGTGATCGAGGAGACGCTTTGCCATCTCGGGTTGCTTGTTCTCCAGCCGTTAAGGCATGGAGGTTGCTGGGGGTTTGCTGTTGCAGGCAAAGGTGTATTGAAGAGTTAGTGGAAAAGGACTGCTGTGGGGCGAGTGGTATAAGAAGGGAGCCTGTCCTCGGTAACGGATAAATAATGAAGTTATGTCCTCAAAAAAGTAGCAGCAGTTACTGATCCTAAAAGAACCGTGCTGTCTATGTGGTCATTATGCCACAATTCTGTGAAGTTTTGTTTTTGCTTTTGGGCCAAGTTATTAGCATGAAGTTTAAGGTACAGTTAAAGTGGCCTCATGATTCCACCTAACCTACTTGAAAGATTTCATTCCTGCAATTTTGAAGACGTTTGTGGTAAAAATCCCTTAAAATATAAGAATGGTAATAACTAGTTGGCCCAAAAATGTATCTCAGAGGGGGTGGTAATACTTTTTCTTGTGACCCTGCTCAGATAGAATATTTTTTAATAAGGACTCTTTTTTTTTTTTTTTTTAATTGCTATTATTATTAATTTTAGGCCTACGCTACTCAGAAATTAGCTAGGGGCTTTATAAAGCCCTGGGTACAGTGTTCTGTAACACCCAGGCAATTGAAATGATCCATTTAGTACCATTGTAGGGAGTGATTTGTGCCTTTATTGGGAATCTGCCTACTGGCTTTGCATACCCCAGGAACACAAAACAGTCCTACATCTGGCACAGAAAGTATCCCAGAGAAATAATTGCTGTTCTGTAGGTGGATGAGTTTTGAAATGTTTCCCCAAATAACTTTTTTTTTTTTTTTTTTGTAATTTTCTCATTTAAAATGTGTGCAGTTGCTGGTTCATGATCCATGGTGCACCACTGTCAGTAATGTTTTCTCAAGTACAAATTGCTGTTGCAAAACACATAATGTGGTATTTGTATCTCAGTGCAGTTATTTATTAGTTTTCCTACTACTGCTGTCATTATTATGCACTATAATGATTTTTTTTTTTTAAAAATATCACAGCTATATCTTCTTAATGCCATTGTTTTGAGTTAGAGGGTGTTGATGAGGAAAGTGTATTTCATATGGAAAGGTCTCTGAAATACATTATAATCTAGAAATTTAGAATAGGAGCAGGCTGGAAGAATGTGGGAGAAACTTTGCAACTAAGTGACCTGAATTAATAAGTGCAGTATAGATTTTAAGTAAGTAACAAATTTATTGAATATAGCTTTGTGTAGAGCTGAATCAATCAGGCCAAAGTTATCAAACTTATGTGCCTAAAGCTGCATACCAAAATACAAGTTATTTGATTTCCAGAGTGCAAGGTGGCCAGAATTGATGGGAGTCAATGGAGATAGCTTATACATAACAGCTATTAAAAATAGAGTGCTTTTACATATTATAATATTTGCAAACAGATTTGAGCAGTCTGTCCCACCGTGTGGTGGGTTTTATGTAATCTCATTCATTGATGAAAAGTAAAAGCAGAGTTTGATGTAAGAATAGGGCTTTTGTAGCAGTCGTTTTTGCCTGTTCTAAATGTGAAATTTCAGTGGCATTCATTCCCTGCCCCCCTCTCCCCCCCCCCCCCTTTTTTTTAAGGTTAAAGAGCATACCCACAAAATATTTATTCCTGTGATTCCAAACATTTGCCCACCTTATTTGCTTCTAACAAAGTTTTTCTTCAGAAGAGGAGGAAAAACTCTGGTGTCTCACAGATGGGTTTTAGCTAACTAGTTGTGGGTATCCCACAACATAGTTATTTAATCCTAAATTAATCATCTTGGGAGATGTTCCAATTTGGTAGATAGGCGTATTCCTTTGAACAACCCTATTTGCATGAGTACTGAAAAGCTCCTGATTACTCTGTCTGCTTTTCTATTTTCTAATTTATTAAGCATATACATATGCAGAAAGACAAACTTGGGTGCTGAGGCCCTGGCCCAGGCTGCCCAGAGGAGCTGTGGGTGCCCCATCCCTGGCAGTGCCTGAGGCCGGGCTGTATGGGGTTTGGACAGCTTGGGCGGGGGGACATGTGTCCCAGCCCATGCCTGGGGGTGGAACCAGGTGGCTTTTGAGGTCCCTTCCAACCCAACCCATTCTATGAAGCTCTCTTGTTGAATTCAGTTTTCTCTTTTGCTGTTCATAAACATTTGGTGTGCTAAGTATTACTTAAGTAAATGTCAAGCGGCTACAAAATGTTGAGGCATTATTTGATCACAGGGGGGCATACAGAGAAAAAGTTGGTCACATATGCCGACTGTAAAGTAAGGATTGTATGTTGCTATCTCTTGCTTGAACAACTGTCAGTGTGGATAACTAATGAACGTGGTACTACTCAGAGACAGTTTAAAATCATTATAAAGAATTAAGTTTCATACATAGATTTTTTCATTAATTTTAATCTTTTCAAGATTTTTTTATTTCTTTGTTTTACACTGAACAAGTACTTGGCCTAATACATTTCCTACTAAATTTTCTATGTGGAATCTCTACTATCATTTTACTGTCTCTGATCAGAGGTCGTAGATGGCATATGAATATAAATGGCATTCATTGGAACTTGGAAAAGTCAATAATCAAAGTGGGGAGGTGGGCTTAAGCAGAAACTCATCAAAGACGGACTTCTGTCCGTTTTTCTTTTGTATAGCTTAGTGTTGAGAAGAAATAAAGATACCGATTTCTGAAAAAGATACATATAGGAAACAACATGTTATTTTAAAAACAGTATGCGATTACTCAATATTAAAAAGGTAGCTTTTAGATACTTCTGTCTTCATAAGCTTCCTAACTATAGCTAATGTCTAATATTGATTCTGAATAATTTAAACAGCAATAAAATTGGGTTTTCATGACAGTCAATCAGAGACATTTTATATTTAATGTTCATTTAAAGAAACATAGTGCCTTCTTACCTTCTGAATTTCAAAGCCATTAAAGTAATTGCAGGTCATTAAGCTAAATTTCTCTGAATAATCAGGGCAGTCAATTTAATTCATACACTGTTCAAAACAATGGACAGGAAAGGTTGGAACGCCAGGCGTGGATTTTTGGGAGATTCACCAGATGGATTTTCAGATATGCTTACCAGTGTTTCCTTGGAAGAGATTACCCACACACCTTAAGATGTTGGAACATGGTACTGTGTTCCACTTTCATATTTTTTTTAAGTTGATAACCTTCACAAGGGAGAAGACTTAAAGAGGATTATTTTATTTCCTTTTAACTAATGAAAGCATAGTCCTGCACACCTTTGTGATGCACTACAGTGTTTTTTACTAGAGCTCTCCTTACGGGAATATTAGAACACAGAATATCTGGAGTTGTAAGGGACCCATGAGGATTATTGAGTCAAAACTCCTGGTTCCACGCAGCGCAACCTAAGAGTTAAACCATTTATCTAAGAGCGCTGTCGAAACACCTCTTGAATACCCTTAGACTTGGGGCCGTGACAGACCCAGCCTGTTCCAACCACCCTTCGGGTGAGGAACCTTTCCCTAACACCTAACGTGGACCTCCCCTGACACAGCTGCTTGCCATTCCCCTGTGTCCTATCATTCGCCACTTCTTTATTGCTGATGGTGCATAGTTCTCTCTTTGTCTACCTGCCTGTCTGTCCCTGCCTTTCTCTCTCTCTCTCTCTAAATATACTGTACAAGTTGCTGTCTTTGTAACTAATGGATGTCTTGGATCAGCCTACACCTTTGCAGTGGTGTTTCATAATTAGGAAGTTATACCAAAATTGGAAATTACCTCAAATACACACTGCTTTAAATAAGTCCAAATTTTCATAACAATAGAGTGTAATGTAATTAAAGTTTTAAGCTATCTAAGGAAAGACATAAAGCAGCTGTACTATTTTTATTCTTCTTCACAGCAATTACATTGTACTTAAAAAAAAAAAAAAAAAAAAAAATCCCCCAGAATTTTCATACCCAATGGAAGAGATCAGGGAACATTTTAAGTTCTGTGCCCATCAGGCCTGATTCCTTTCTCAGAAGTTCAGGGAGATTTTGCTTAGCGGCAGATTTTCAGATGGCATTTAGTAGTTACGACTTCTTTTTGGCTTTATGCTCTCAATGAATTTGCTCAGAATAATGGTAAATGGAATGGACCACTTAAAAATCAAAGCAAACAAATACATTTCCTTTTCACTGTTTTAAATCTCTCCAACAAATTGAAGTAATTTACCTAGATGTCATGTGCTCTAAAAAGGACTAACTTGTGGGCATACTTTGGACTTTAAATGTTTGCAAGGTAGATGCCTATGTTCCAAAAATTAAGTGTTGAGCTTCAGTTCACAGTACAAAGATTTTGAGATCTAAGACTTTGATCTTTCCTGTGGAATTCACATTGGTTTTCAGCGTGACTCAAGATAGATGTATCTGATTTTGCTTACCCTCTGATTAAGTGAATATGTTAGGTAACTTCAGTGAAATCAATAGGAATTAGTTCTCATCTGCAAGATTAACACCACTGACTTTAATGGAATTGGCTGTTTTTACATTATATTAAATGAGATGTGAATAGATGTTGTGAAGTTTAAAAATGAATGCAACTTCATTGTAAAAACTCCTAGTTTAAAGTGCATTTTTATATAAATATTTAGATGGTGTTTTGAAGCTGCTATAATGTCTTTAGAATGTGAGATAAAACTCACTTAGAAATTGTGTTACTATCTTTTATGTTAATATTAAAATATTAATGTAAGAGTTTAATATTTCTTTTTGTGGTATATGCTTATTGCTTCTGATGTAATGTCTGAAATAGTGAAATGCATGTTGCAGCATTCTCTTTAACCATATTTATTTGACCATTTAAATAAGAATATTTTCTTCCTGTTATATGTCTTATTAGTCTGCTACAATCTTGAAGAGAAAAAAAAAAATAAATCCCAAACCTTCTTTCTTTACAAAGGTATTGATGATACTGATTCAGGAAAAAGCATGTTGTTGAGTCTGTGTCTCCTCAGGACGGCATACTAGAACTTTAATTGAGCTAGTTGCAAGTAGGCAAGATGAGGAAGTATATAATTTATTCCCTCCTGTTAAAATGTGTTTATTACTGTGTTGTATAAATGCCCCTGTTCAGGTAGTGCAGTATATATTATGTTCTCTTGAAAATGGTGATTATAAGATATTTAAGCATATACATTCCAGTAATGCCTTTTCAATTCCTTAGAGTTTTATTCCTTTTTTTTTTTTTTTTTTTTTTTTTTACCTTGCTCAGAGCTTATGATTTTTTTTTTCCCCAAATGGACTTGAGTCACTGTCCTGTTACTTCTTGTTTTAACTTGAAAATGACATTAATTTTTCAAATTCCTTCTGAATTTCCAAAGACTGCAATGACCAATTGCCTCCAATTTCATTTAAAAAATTGCATTTCACTGTATTCAAAGTATAAACTTTTTAATCTGCATAATTCTTGCAGGCTATGCTGGCTTATTTCCACCTTAATACATTAGAATGGAAAAGTATTAAAAATATTGATTTATCATTTATAATTCCGAAGTGATATATTGAAATGAAATTTGGATGCTGTCCAGCCCTCAGATAACATTGGCATTATTGAATGAAACTAGATGATCTCATTCTAATTAATCTGCTAGTTCCACATGAAATGTACAAAGAAAATATACATGAGAGTTGGTCAAAAATAGTACCTCAGTACTGATGACTGTTAAGATCTCTAATTGTTAAAATATGCCAAATTAATTATTTAACATTGAGTATACATGGAAATCATCACTTTGATTTCTCTCCCCTCTCTTTCCTCCTTAAATAAATAAATAAATAGACACTTGAATATCTTGGTATGAACCTATTTACATGTAATATGTGTTAAAATATAGTAGATGTGAATGTATAGAATATACACATCCAGTTATATATCATGGTTTACATCCTGCAGTGCATTTAGTTAAAATAATGCTTCTTTTAATCAGGTGAAATTGGGATCAAGGGAATTCAAACCATTCATCTTAACACTAATTGTGAGCCCCACCTTCTGCATTTCAGTACATGTATGTTCTAGCACCTCCCATAGCCGGGTAACATCAGAAAATAAAGGTATTTTCAATCAGTACGTGCCCTGTGTACAGAGAGATGGTTATGTTCATTAATTTTAGTCTCTATTAATCTATTTGGCTTTTTTCTTTTCTACCAATCTATACAGCAGTCATTGAATTAGCAGACTTGTTTTTTTTATTGGCTTTTTAAAATATGCTCTGTATCTTCTTGTCCATTAGGCTTCTAAAACCTATCTTCCTCTTCTTCTTTTTTATTTTATTTTTATTTTTTATGTGGAAGTTAATGGAGGAAAACTACCTGTCATCAGATTTATGCAGAGTTGAGAGTGAGTGAATGCTGCCATCACTGAAGTTGCCATCTATTTCACATTGATTGAGCTTCCTGAGCTTGAGGGATTTTTGCAGGGCTGGATTTTTATGGTTGATATATTTTTGGTCATTTGTCATAAAATCATTCCAACTGAGCTGTTTACCGGTCTGAATACTTAATTACTGCAGAAGCAGGGAATGGCATAAGCTTTAGTTTTTTACTGAATATCATAAGAATGTTGTTGATACTTGTCTTTTCTTCCTGTGAGGATTTTACCTGTAAGCATCTATTTAATTTCATCTATTTATTATTATTTTTTTTATTTGACTACTGGAACTTGGAGTTTTTTTCATCTTAATACAATTTCATAACCAGAATTTTATATTCCTAATGCATATTTAAAAATTGGATGAATTTCCTTTTATTTCCAGTGGCTATCAGAATGTGGCATGTTTTAGAGAACATCAGATGTCAATGATGAAACCTTGTAAAAGGATTTAACAATTCTTTTTCTTTTTTTTTTTTTTTTTTTGTCTTTGTAAATATATAAATACACTGGATTATGTCAGTTTAATTTGTTTCTGGTCAAAACAAAGTCATTGAAAATACTCATAAAAATGTAACTGTATTATCTTTCTTTTTATTTTTACACTAGTATAACATTTAAAAAAAATATATCCACACATTTTTACTCCTCAGTTTGTCCTTTCCTGTTCCTGTTTTTTCCTTTTCCAATTTTTTGGAGAGAAGAAATGTTGGATGGAAAAAGGTTGATTCCTTTTTGGGTTGGCATTAGTATTTTTATACATTATACAGTATTTTATCTTGCACTATGTTTCTTCAAGTTTGTTTAAAAACATTGCCACAATGATAGTTCTCGGTAGCTATTTATGTTTAATAGTTTAATTCTACAGAGTTTTGGGGTATGGTTGCATGGAATTTTGACTACTTCAATGGGAGAACTGCTTTACTAAGTTCTGACATTCCTTTGCTGTTTTTTCCATTCTTCCTTTTGGTTGACTCAACTAGTTGAGTGTAACTTTAATTGTATTAGTGACCTGGTTTAAAATTGTTAACAGTAAGATAATTTTACTGACATATTTTATAAACAAGTGCTACGGTTAGCCAGGTGGGGGGAGTGTAGTTTTAAAACAGTAGGAAGCAGAGCAAGAAATCCTCACTAAGAGGATTTCACTGTTAAGACAATGTATGTAGCTGTGTCTCTGGTCTTCCGTGCTCTTCAACAAGTGGTGAGATTGGTAACAAGATACTATCCGAGAATAAGTATGGATGGTAGAGAAGATGCAAAAGATTGTAGATAACCTAAAAGTAAGGGCATGTGAAACAGAATAGCTGTAGGCATTCTTCCAAGTCTGTGAATTCTACAAACCAAAACGATTGTCCTGTACAACTGAAAACCAGTGTGATATTTGGAGTCCAGTGGCTGAGATTTTACTCTGTCATATGGATAAGAAACTTTAAAATTCTAAGTTTGAACCCAAACTATGTAAGTAGAGCTCATTGCAGAAAAAAATTGGTATCTAAAAGTAGTAGTTTTAAATATTCTCCTTTCTATTTGTTACTCTTCTCCCTTTTACTGCTTCTGTCTCAGAAGAATGAAGATTCATTGCTAGCACTGCATAGTGATCCTTAAAGCAATATCATTCCAAGGTCATATCTTCTCAGAAACTAGTTATTGTGAGCAAGAGAAATGTCGAAAGCTCCTAGGAATATGGTTACACTCATCCCCCATTTAACTGAAACCTCTGAATTGTACACCTGAACCCACAACAGAGCTAATTCTGGCAAGTTAGAATGAACTAAAAACCCAAAGAAGCTTTCAAGAAATACATAGGGGCATGGGAGTTTGAAATAATTTCTGTTAAATGTTTTTTGAAGGCAAAACTAATGCCTCCTCTCCACCACTTGTAGATTTTTACAGTGTCTTGTACACTGAGCTGCTTTGGCATTAGGTAACTTTCTGGTAAATGACAGCAAACACACATGAACACAAAATTCTCTTGTAGATCAGACTGGAGAGAAGCAGTTCCTCTCCTTCAGGAGGAAGCAAAAAATATTCCAGATTTGTAACATTACATAGAGGCATCTTTATGCCTTTTCAGTTCAGGAGAGTCTGAGAGAACTGGGAATACTCAGCTGGGAGAAGAGAAGGCTCCAGGGAGACCTTATTGTGACTTTTCAACATATAAAGGGGGCTCATAAGAAAGATGAAGAGAGACTTTTTACCAGGGTCTGTAGTGACAGGACAACGGGCAACAGTTCCAAACTGAAAGGGTAGATTCAGGCTGGATATAAGGATGACATTTTTCATGATGGTGAGACGCTGGAGCAGGTTGCTTAGAGGACTTGTGGATCCCTGTTGCTGGAAGTGCTCAAGGTTGGACAGGACTTTTATCAACATGAGGTAGTGGAAAATGTCCCCACCCATGGGAGGGGGCTTGGAACTTGATGATCTTCAGATGTTCCTTCCAACCCAAACCATCATCCAATGATTCCATTGGATGATTCATAGTTTCCACTTGGATTAGTGTAATTACCTCGGTACCCTTAGCACTGCCTCTGGCTTTCTTCTGTCTTTATCCCACTATGCAATATGGAGAAAACAAACATACAAATTGTATGTTTCACATTATTATTATGGATGGTGGGTGAGGAGAAAGATGATAGCCCAATGTGTTGCTCCAATAACACAATAGTTGCCTTATGTTCCATCACAACAGTCAAAGCTCACATCTTATTTTACTTAATAATGAGAGCTGGTTTTCTTCATTATTATATCCAGCTAAAATTCTGATGTGGATTTTTTTTTTTTTTTAAGATGGAAAGACCTTTCTGCTCTTATGAATTTTGTGTAACTTTCTGTTCTTTCCTTGTGTTTTCCCTTCCTATTATACTTTCTTAACCAATTGTTCCTTGTCATAAATTGAATCTATACCAACACTTGAGCACTGCCTGCTTGTTTCAGTGCATAGGAACTAAAAGGCTGCAATTGATAATTACTTACACTTTCAAGTCAACTTTGCAATATCTACTGAATGCTGACACTGATTAAAAAGCAAGAACATTTTTATTGTTCGGGGGAAATTATTCCAAATGTAATGTATAATTTAGAAGCTTCTATGAAAAATTTCTATACAAATTAAGGTTAATATTCACTCTATTGCATGGGGAATTCAGTGTGCAACTTCTGTTGGTTAATACCAACAGAATACCAACATGGGATGTAGTTTCCTAGCACTGAGCTGAAAATCCACCCCTTGCTATCTGAAAGGTCAGGGCTATGTAAACCTGAAGCCATCAGGCTTTTGGAATTATATACTAACTTCTGAAAAATGTACATTTTGAGCTGGACAGCTTATGTAAAAATCTGGAACAGGAGAGAAAACTTTGTCTCCTATTGCAGTAATGCTGAAAGCTTTTCAATAAGATGTCTTGCCACAGGGCTATTCACAACATGGAGTGTAAGTCTCATGCTTGTCTAATATTCTGAATTAGGTCATTTATTATTTCAGCACAGGGCATTTAACACGTTTTAAAATTCTTCATGTATTTATTGCATGAGAAGTGAGGTATAATAAATATTTGATGGTTATGTTCATTTCTCATAGTAATAACAGAAGCAGCATCTTTTGTTAATGTTTGTCATTGACCAAATCTGTCAATATCTGAAAATGCTGAAAATTATCCAGATCTGGAATTCATATGGGAATAACTTAGGCCTTCTGTTTATTGACTACTTTGATCTTGCTATACTGGGCTTGGTCTTACTGTGTAAGCCCTAGAACTAAGGTGATATGATATGATAATCCCACCCAGTATTGCACACTTTTTGTAAAAAAGAATTCATCAATATGTTTAGATACAGAAAATATTCAGAAAGCACCATTCATAAAATTGATTGTGATATTGCCACCTTTTGATCTGATGGTTCTGTGAGTAAAACACTGGTTCAGGTTTTAGGATAACCAAGTTCATTTTCCTCATTAGGCCTGTACTTTAGCTTGCAACTTGTAGAATAGCCTTCATGGTAGATGTGCAGAAAACAATAAGTCCTGAGACCAAAACCGAGCTATTGTATTCCATACTGTATTGGTGATTCATGGACTTGGATGCTCACCCAGAGGCAGGACATGTCAGTTCTGAAGTATTTTCTATGTTGCCTTCATGTTTTATGCCATGTAAAAAGTTTCAGTGAGAGGTGTTGAAATTACTGCTCCTAGAGTGCCTGTAGCAGAGTATGTCTAGCACAAGCAGAATCAGCAGCTTCAGACAAATCTCATGATTTTACCTAGTCACCCAGCTGTAAGTTAAGCATCATATGAATACTACTAGCCCCTAAAATACACAGGCATTCATCCACAAAGTTCATGCAGAGTGTTCATGCATTTGCAGCTGGGATGGCATGCTGTCCTGTAGTCTTACCGCTAACATACTTTCCTCTGCTTTCTTCCGTTTCAGTAGACCTTTGAAATATAAATAAGGGATGCTAGAAAGAAAGTGTTCCATGTGCATAAATAATTTGGAGGTAGGACAAGGTGTTTTGAGTAAATTTGCTGATGATACTAAACTGGGAGGAGTTGTTGACACTGTTGAGGTTGGAAAGGCCTTGAAGAGAGGTCTGGACAGGTTGGAGAGCTGGGCAGTCACCAACCACATGAAGTTTAACGAGCAAGTGCCAGGTCCTGCACCTGGGACGAGGCAACCCTGGCTATACGTACAGACTGGGTGACGAGCCGCTGGAGAGCAGCCCCGCAGAGAGGGATCTGGGGGTTGTGGTTGACAGCAAGCTGAATATGAGCCAGCAGTGTGCCCTGGCAGCCAGGAGGGCCAACTGTATCCCGGCATCAAGCACGGCATCGCTAGTTGGTTGAGGGAAGGGATTGTCCCACTCTGCTCTGTGCTGGTGCGGCCTCACCTCGAGCACTGTGTGCAGTTCTGGGCACCACAGTACAAAAAGGATGTGAAACTGTTGGTGTATCCAGAGAAGGGCTACAAAGATGGTGAAGGGCCTGGAGGGGAAGACATATGAGGAGCAGCTGAGGTCACTTGGCCTGTTCAGCCTGGAAAGGAAGAGGCTGAGGGAAAACCTCATCATGGCCTACAGCTTCCTTACGAGGGGGAGTGGAGGGGCAAGCGCTGATCTCTTCTCTCTGGTGAAAACCGGTAAGACCTGAGGGAATGGAGTCAAGCTGTGATAGGGTAGGTTCAGGGTGGATATCAGGAAAAGGTTCTTCACCAAGAGGGTGGTTGCACACTGGAACAGGCTTCCCAGGGACATAGTCACAGCACCAAGCCTGTTGGAGTTTAAGTGTTTGGACTGTGCTTTTAGTCATATAGTCCGAGTTTTTGGGTAGACCTGTGTGGTGCCAGGAGTTGGACTCGATGATCCTTGTGGGTCCCTTCCAACTTGGAATATTCTATGATTCTATGCCTGTGTAGGATTAAAGTCTTCAGGCTAATTCATTGTGTTAAGGTTAAGCAAATATGTACATAGCAGTGAACTGACTACATGTCCAGGTCTTTAGAGGATGGCTGAATTTTCCATAACATCATAGAATCCTTCAGATTGGAAAAGACCTCTAAGATCATCTAGTGCACCTTTTAACCTAGTACTAAAGTCCACTGCTAAACCAAAAAAAAACATTTAGTTTGTTCTCAGCCAATACGGCACATTTGGTGGCTTTTATGTTACCAAGACCATACTGAAATTCTTTCCAGTGTCATATTTCATACTTTTAGCATTTCAGAGTAGTTATGTAACACAATAGTAAATGACACCAATATATACAAGATTCACAAAATAAAGAACCTTTGATAAAAATGACCCAAAATACTATCTTAAATAAAGAGTAGTAATTTTGTAGAAGGCATAAACTATATTCATTTTTGGAAGCAGTCAACCAATGGTCTCAGAAAATACAAATATTCTCAGCTTAGGATGTGGTGTCATAATGCCTTCTCATGGAGATGATTCCAGTGCTTTTGTAATGATGGACTACACATTCAGCTGGACAAACAGTTGCTTTCTGCTTTTCAATACATGGTCAGACTGTATTTTGGACTTAGAAGTGCCGGTTTTCATGCTTTGACCTTCACAACTTCACATGCACATCACCTCTATCTAATTTCATGCCCAAACATACCTCTAACCCCCACAAAGCAGTAGTTACCTCATTTTCAATGTTATACCTAATTTACATCTAAATGCTGAATCTAGCAGCTGAGTCTGTAGATATTGTATATGCTAAATAAATTAACCCTACCTCAGTTTAAGATTTTTCAAGTGGCTGGTGCTTTATCATCCCTCATTTTGAGTCTCAGCAGGATGGGAGGTGTCTCTCTTACTGGCGTGAAGTTTACTGCTAGCTCCATGTAGCTCTCACCGCTGGGAACATAGAGTCTAAGAGTGACTGGAAATATGTGAAGAAGATGCATGCTGGTGTAGAGGACAGTTAATTGACTCCTAAAATATTTTTACCAAAAAAGTCTGCAATTTGCTTTTGCTGAGTTGTATGCTATTGTGGTTATTATGCTGTTGTCATTTGTTCTGTATTTCTCATAAATTCTTAATTTGGAATAGTCTGATGAGTTTTCAGTTATCTCAGTATGAATTACAGCAATTTTCTAGGATGTCCTGCTTGGCAGCTACTGTTATTTTCTACAGCATTCAAATGACAAATTATATTGCCACATAAATTATACCATTAGTTTGCTATTAGTTTGTAATTAAAAATGGCTTAATCTGTACATTACATTACAGATTTTAACAGATGGAAAAAATAGAGTCAATAAAAATTTACTCTAGTCACACAGAAATGGCTTTTGAATAAAGCAGAAGAGTAACAGGGTTGATGAATGAATTTAATACAAATGTATATGGCTGTTATTGCTTAGTATTTGTAAATGGCTAAGCAACTGACACAGCTCATAGTGCAGAAAAACACATTGACGCTAATTCCAACATTTTACAAAGTTATGCTGCGATACTGTGTATTTTTATCTTGTACTCTTGAGCGAATACATTTGTAAATCAAAAAGAAATATTAGGTTTATGTCAAATATTATATGGCACCAATTTCATAAGGAATTCTCACCCAAGTTCGAAACTAAAGGTATTTACTGCTGCTGCCTTTTGATGTTAGATTGCGTAAGCGGGAGCTCATCTAACACATTTATCAATAAATCCTGTTTATGTGAGGTCCTAAAAAGTGTCAAGATAATGAAGAAGAGGAAGGGAATTGAAGGGAATGCAGCAGATATTCAAAGCCCACTGTCATTCATAAAACAAATGCAGGTGGGACATAAAACGCAGAAGTAGGTATGTGAGGAAATTGCTTATAAAGTCAGAATGAGTGTTTTGATCCAGTGCTGCTGGATCTGAAAAGTCTAAACAATAACTTCTGATGATAAGGCTAAATTCCAAGGGTGTTCTCTGTTTTACATGATAAACCTTGGTACATAATAAACCCGTTTAAGTAATCCAATAAATACATTGTTTTTCTTTGAGAGAAAGTGGGCAAGTTAGATGCTGAAGTACATCTTAATACATCTTCCTTTTATTTGACAAAGGGTCTGAGTGGAACCTTAAAGAAACTCGAGTATCTTTAGGGAGACATGATCTTATAGCAAATTGCAGTAGGGAATTTTTTCCTTTTAAGCTTTCAGTAGCTGATCAGACCTTTAACGTTTGTGCTGTTTAAAGCTGCTTTGCTTGCCAGAATATTTGATTATGCACACATTATAGGAAGATTCAGAGATAAAAATGCTAGATGTCTTACTCTAACTGAAAGTCAGAAACATTGCTTAATAGCCACTGAAATATCTTTCTCAGGTTTTTGTGAATATTACACAGTCTCATACAGGCAGGTTATCCTTCATGCCCATCTTGACCAGCAGAAACTATTCCAAGTGATCACTCTAGAAATTCCTACTTTTGAAAATGTATTTTTACTTGTCTGAAACATAAGGTTATGACAAGTATCATCCTTTCTAGGGCAAGACTTGCTATGTAGCCATCCTGCTTCAAATTAAACCACTCCAGCAACTGCATTTTGTTACTTGCTAGGCCTGCCCCTGATCCTAGATGCGTATCTAATGGGAGGGAGACCTCGGTGTTGGGCTGCTCTGCAGTAATCTATGCCTATTCATGGGAGTCTGTCCCTGAGCCTTATCTGTCTATACCCATGTCATTTTGTATGTTATTCAGCATGCAGGCATCTCATAGCACATGCTGTAATTTGTGGGCTGTTCTTTTTCAGAATGTAAGCAAAATGGCAAGTCTGGAAGCACCTCTTCAGACTGTGGTGTCTTTTAGCATTTCTATGCTGAAACTCAAGCATCTTTGCAGATACCAAAATAAAATGGTAAAATCCTTGATCACTAGTTGTTTCTTTTCAAACTTCACTTGGCGAACATTACTTTAGTATGAAAGTAGTGAATAACAAAGCTGTCTTTTCTGTCCATTAATGCTGGACAGAAATTTAGAGGCTTTTTTATTTTTTTTTTAGTAGTAATGATGATTACTTGAACTTGCATCAATTCCACGATTATTTCTCACTCATATAATTTGTCTTTGACATGAAAAAAGAATGATGGGTGAAATGAAGAAATGAAGCCTCAGACTATTCATTGACTACCTGACTCTGATATGACAGTGTTTGTGCATATACCTTTTACTCTTTAAAGTCTATGAGAATTGCGCAGCTACTACAGGCATTGCTACATGATATTACCTTTGATACTTAGCTGAGGTATCTGAGCAAGTGTAGTCCCTTAGTACCTTAGTCCCTTACTACCTTACATCATTTGCAAACTACTTTGTAGCTATTGCATATGTGGTGGTTTGTTTTATTTTGCATTTGGATAGATGTTCTAGAACACATCTGAGCATATAAATGGTTAACCACAGCTGTTTAAACAGAGATATATTTTCTGCTGCCAGAGCTGGTCAATAAAATCCCCTAAGTACACACTACAAAAATTGAAAGATATCACAGGCTTCCACTTTCTTGAGGGCAAGTCTTAATATCAGTGCTATTAACTTTAAACTTTAAAGGTAGAGAAGAGATGTTTTGTTCAAACAACCAGCTAGCTGAATCATCCTTTACCTATGTGTCGCTTTCTTATACTTTAACAGTGTAGCTAGTTAGTGTACTTAGGATAAAATTAGTGTTGCTTTTCTTGTGTATCTCTGCTTTTTATTTGCACCCCCCCTTTTTTTCCAGAGGCTTTAATTACACTATGAGACATAGTTAATGCAACTAGATTTTCTGTGTACATAAGCTCACCATATGCAAAACTATTTTTATAACACAAAACCTTGGAAGGTTATAGGCTTATGGAAATGCCTATCAGTTATCTATTCAGAATTTGCTGCTACTCACATAGAAATGTTATGTTATTGCTCCCTACAACTACCTGTAAAGAAGGTGTGGGGAGCTGGGGGTCAGCCTTTCCTTGAAGGTAACTAGTGATAGAACTAGAGGGAATGGCCTCAAGTTGCACCAGGGGAGGTTTAGGTTGGAAATTAGGAGAAATTTCTCAGAAAGAGCAGTCAGGCATTGGAACTGATTTCCCAATGAAGTGGTGGCAACACCATCCCTTGGGGGTGTTTAAGGAGAGGTTGCATGGTGCTTAGGGACATGGTTTTAATGGGTGACATTGGTAGTACAGTGATGGTTGGACCAGATGATCTTGGGGGTCTTTTCCAACCTTAACGATTCTATGATTCTATGTTGATGTCTGGCAGATACCTTAATACTTACTCAAAGTCAGTATACTTAAAGATTTCTTCATACAAACAAATGCTGTCTATTCTTTTTTAAACAGTATTTGATAGTTAGAGAAGTTGTAGCAATGGTGTTTGTGGGTGTTGGATGTGATGACATAATGCAATCAGCCATGTAGGGTTTGTGTACATCTCGTGAGCTACTCTAGCTTCTTTAGGTCTGAGTGGGCAAATCTTGTTTGTGACATGAATCCTGTGTCACGTGTTCAAGGTTCATATGCTATGATCACATATCACAAAATTCTGTTTAATCCATTTTCTAAAACCAAACCCAATTAACTCCTGCTTTCTATTTTAGATCTGTGACCGTTATTTAGGAGGCAAGCGGGTATGCAAACTCCCTTCGGTTTATTTGGCAAAGGAAACCACTTATGAATTTCCTATTGGACATATTGGGATAAAATAAATTTTTGTGTGTCATTTACCAGTACCTAATGGGGGTCTACAAGAAAGTTGGAAAGAGACTCTTTATCACAGTGTAGTGATAGGACAAGGGGTAAACTAAAAGAGGGCAGATTTAGATTATGTATTAAGGAGAAATTCTTCACTCAGAGTGTGGTGAGGCCCTGTCCCAGGCTGCCCAGAAGAGCTTCTGCTTATAACCATGTGCAATGGAAAAGTGTATAATTTCAGGGCAAGAATAATCTGTGGTTTATGCAGGTTATGATGTGAAAATTATTAGAGAATTCATGTCATAAGATGCACTGTGGTAGCTAGCTGTGGGGCTTTTATTGAGAGCTGCAGAGTCCACCTTTTGCTGTTGCTGGTGTTTGCAGCCTTACAGAAATCACTACAGAATGTTAGCTGTTACTGTCATTCATTTTAAACACCACAGAAATAAAGTGATTTGATCAGAGATAAATGATATTATGCTTAAAGTGGTGACAGCTGCCAGATGCCCTAGGATTGCCTACTGTTTGTATTGTTGATAAAGGTAAACCTGCAGGAGTGCATGTGGCTTATTTTGTTGGGCTTGGTTTTCTTTTCTTTTCTGCCTTTCTGTCTTTCTTTCTTTTTTCTTAACTTCACGTGTTTCTTGCACTGTTTGGTTGTGATTGTTGTTAAGTATGTGATCTGGCTATCAAAAAGTGTCTAATGTCTCTGCAAAGATTTCTAGCTGAATGCAGAAAAATCTGTTTTTTTCTACATTGGATAAGATGCAAAGTTCTAACAAAAATAAACTTTACTACATCACACTACGACATCACTATATTCTCATAGCTCCTTATGATTAGGTTAACATTATTTAACCTGTCTATTCTCTTCCCTTTTATGAAAGGAGTACCTTCTTCCTTCAAATTTTAAATAATTGCTGACATTTTTTAGCTGTTACTTTTTTACAATGAAAAAAAAAAAAAAGATAAATGATTTTATGAGATACAGAAGTTAGACATAGCATGAAAACATTATTTTGCTATTTACCACATTATTATTATATTGTGAAATTTAACAATGTTGCAACTTTCCTTCCTTTAGTGGCTGCCTATTCAAATCTCATGTCTGGTAGAGAAATTGGTTCACAATGGAAGTCAAAACTTTGGTCTGTACTTTTGAAAGTGTTGTGGCCTTTCTCCATTCAAGAGAGTAAGGTCTAAATGATTCAGGCATCTTTAATTTCACTTTCAAAAAGGGATTTGAAGCATGTTTAGTTTGCACAGCATAACCCAGTGTGGAACTCCTTGCAGTAACACTGAACAAACTTTGAAAGTATCTGTAGTGTATCCAAAGAGATACTTGCTAGATTTGATAATTTTAACTCCAGCATGTAATCCGAGTGTATAAAGGATGGATGACTGATATCTAAATATTTTCAGGGGAAACTATGTTGCTGTTGAAACAGATTAAAGCTAGATGTGTCATAGTACTATATGAAGCCTAAATACTTCTGAGAACTGTTTAAAAAACAAACACAAATTAAGTGTATATATACACGAATATATAATACACAGACACATTAGTTGTCTGTTATATGTGTGTGTTTCTCTCTTGTACTCTGTGCATAAAGAAATATGCACGTTACATTAGAAATTCCCCTTGTACACAAATGTTAAGTTACAGCTATCTCTGTACGTCACTGAGGGCACTGTTTTTCTTGTAATGAGACCAGCAGTAGGGTAGGTGGTTTAAAAATGTCTTTCAGCTAGGGTCTCAAGGAAAAAGACTTCAGTCTGGGGAAAAAAAGTAGCAGCTACAGGCTTCTAAAAGCCTACAAAATTAGTGTAGGGAATAAATAGAAGTATAGATGTTTTCATTATAGAAACCTCCATGTGCTGTTTTGTGATACACATTCCTGTATGGGACTGTAAACTTTGAATATCTGTTTTGTATTCCTCTCAGAAAACAGAGTAGTGTAATGGAAAATTCGCAAGTTATTTGGAAAAAAGAAATCCAGTTTCTTGAGCTGACAGTTTCTTAAAGCTGTGAGCCTTGATGTTTTAGTCTCATGAATTTTGATAGTGCTTGATATTCATAACTGATAGGCTTGATAAATTTTTAACAAGGAAGTTGAAGATGGTGAGAAAACACAAGGGGAGCTTTGCATTTTGCACCTTGTACTCAAGCCTTCAAGTTTAATTTTCACTTTTTGCACCAAGAACATACCTTGGAGGAAGACATGACTGGATCACATATTGCCATAAACTGGGCTTTAATCCATTAAAATATCCCCCTTTCCCACTACCCCCCCCCACCCCCCTAAAAAAAACAAACAAACAAACAAACAAAAAAAAAACGCACGAAAACAACAGCAACAAAACTGCTGAGTTAGCTTTAGTTAGCTTTCTAAAACCCCAGTTTTAATAAAGGCAGCAATATCAGTGCTTGAATTTCAGAAGAGATCAATTTAAAAGCAATATAAACATAAGTTTGTACTCGTAATCTATGGGATGAATCTTGTCATTTCTGCATAAATAAAATAACAAATATATTAAGATAGAAATACAGTTTAAAAATATGCATGTCCTAGTTGTGTTATGGAAAGAAAATCTCATAAAGCAGATTAAAAGAAAAGGCCAATAAAAAATTAAACTAAGACAGCAGCTTGGAAACACAATTCAATTTATTTTAATTTGTAGCATTATAAATATTTTACTTATAATTCAGAAAACCATATTAATGTGAGACTGGAGTTTCCAAGTTGTTCTGACATGAAACCGTTAGTTGTCTTTGTGTAATCCTGACAATTTTCTTTTTGTTGCATGAACCAGTCTCAGTTAAAATCTCTATTTTAACTCTCATACAAGCATCACAAGTAAGAGTGTGCTGCCTATCATCGTATTTACTCAGATGTGAATTTAGGTTCTAACTTTTTTCATTAAGTATGAATTAGAACTGGAGATTGCAGAATGATGATGTAAGTTGAATGCTCAGGACATAACTTGCACTGGGTATCCTGCATTGATGAGGGGGATGGAGGAAAAGAAGCAGAATAGCTGTCTCTAGTTTAATAGCATCTTGCATACAACGTATATAGAGAATTCTTGATGCTATGGGTAGTGCCACTGAATTCAACTCACCTGTAGTAATGACTGCTTACATACCTCACATATAAAAGGATGGGAGTGACCTGCTAAATTATGTTGCTGTCAGATTTTCTGATTATTAAGAATATCACTGGTATTAGTGAAACGTTTCTCTTATTTTTCATAGTTTGTGTATTTTAATTTAAATATCACCATGCTATTTTTTGCAGCAAGATTCACTCTAAAGGCCCCATGGTAAGAAACTTGTGATGTTCTGACTTGGTAACATTTTGAATGTCTTTATAAATGCTTATGAAGACACCTGGTGTATGGAAATATTACAGTTTAAAAGAGCTAAGGCTTACAGAAATTCCTGTTACTTCTTCTGCATGAACTATTCCTGAAGAAACAGTATGTTGAAGAAAGGATTTCACAAGTATTTTAAGCTGTGGTCTCTGTTATTTAGGAGTTCCTGCTGTTTACCATCTGTGTGTTTGCAGATCTTATTGTTTAAATATAGCACTCTTTAATAAGACACAATTACAAATGTGTGGCATAAAGAAAATGCAGTATCTCCTTTTAAAATGGGAGACAGCATCAGTTATTATCAGTACTGTAATTCTGAAAAATGAACATTGGTCATTTAAAAAACAACAGCAACAAAACAAGAAGTATATCATGGTCAGTCTGTATTTTTTTTTTTTTGTAATAGTTATGAGTTAAATTTTATATTTAATCAAATTATAACTAAATGTTTTGTGTTTGTTGTATCATAGATAAAAAAACACTACTCTGTCATCAGTGACTGCAGAATAGATGTGATTTGATAGATATCTGTACAGAAAGAAGTGTGGTTTAATAGACTATGGCGTGCCACACAATATCTCTTTCTGCTTTGTCTTTCACAAGATGATCCCCTTTTTTGGTGCTTCAGAATGCTGCAGAATCTGATATAATTTTTATCAGGCATTTTTCAACAGTTTTTGTTTTTTCTTTCAGACTTTTTTTTTCTTTATGACAAGACACTTATTACCCAGTAATATAGTGTGTTTTGTGGTGTTTAATTTTTTTTTTTTTTTTTCACCTCTGACTACAGTTTCTTCCCTTAGAATTCTCTTTTCTCTCCCATTTTTGCCAAACAACCTTCTCTTTCTGTGGCTTTCTGATTGCAACATAGGGGTATTGAACCAAAGTAGACCCCAAGTCAGATTTTAAGGCAGATCACCACCACCCACTTATTTTAGTGGTTGTATTGGAAATAAATAATAATAGTACCCAAAGACCCAGAGGAACTGGGTTTTCTTTTGACTTCTTTAGCATTGTCAAGCTAAGACGTAATCAATGATATGAATCTGGCTACTATGCACATTAGGTGTACTGGCCATCCGTACACTTAATGGATTTAGGAGGAATGCAGAGTACAAAAATATAATAATAATTGGCACAAGTCCCTATAAAACGTACATTTAAACCAGTGGTTTTGTTTTGCTGTTGTTTTTAAATGAAACTGGGGGGAGGGAGAGCAAGAACAATAAATGTTGTGCAGAAAAAGCCCACTAGCTTGAAAAATTCTGTTTTTATCTCTTTTATTCATATGTATCTGTGAGCTGGGGAACCTGATGAAGTATTCCGGCACTAATTCTGTTTAAGTGGATTACAGCAAAGACACACACAGTGAAGAAAAATAAATTCTGTTGTAGAAAAAGCAACACTATCTTTGCTAAAACAGCCTTTGCTATTACATGAAAATGGCAAAATTAATATAACACCTGCAAAATGTTACCTAACTCTTCTAATTACAATTAGTTTGTGGTCTTCAGGAAGATTCATTACACTACACATTTCACTCAACTATGTTCTAATTTATGTTTCTTTCAATGTAGGTGAACATTCTACTCTGGATATTACTCAGTGACCCAATTTGAAAGAAATATGACTTTTTTTTTTTTTTTGAGTATTTTATTATCACACATCAGACAATGAAAATCTTACCACAGATGAGGAAAGATCTACCTTATTTTATAAAAATAGAAAAATACTAAATTTCTAGTAATCTCTTATTTCATCCTTCAAAATCTCATTTTCTTGTTATTGGCTGACTGTTTTGAGTGCTTTTAAGTGACTGTGTTAAAGACTGAATTATGCTCAATATGGCAATATGAATATTATATTGATGGCAAGCTCCTATTGGCTTCATTGGAAGTAAATCTATAATTCTGAATGAAATCTATAATTCTGGAAGAAGATACTGTACTGCTGTCTAGCTGTGATCAATTCCCGATGAATTCAGTTACTGATGGTAAATACTATATGTGGTAAGATTGAATAGAACAGAAAACAATACTATTCAGAGTGAATGCCAACATACAAAAAAGTGAACTGAAGATAGTTACATACACAAAAGTAGAATAATTCTCTCTTTTTAGTAACACTGTTCATTTAAGATCTTAAGCAAAATTTAAGACATTAAGCAAAATTTAAATTAGTTTCTATGGCACATTACTAGAATTTGTGGATGGGAGAAGACAATCTGTAAAAATACTAGTATTGGTAATGCTACTGGGCATAATTTTAAAAATAGGATACAAAGCATTTTTCGTTCTCTCCTGAGAAATAGGCTGGTGAAAAAATTGCACAGTGAAATAAGAATAAGAAAAGGAGAATGCTAAGAATGTTGTATGATTTAATAACACTCCTGAATTGCTTTGTTGGCCAGCTAATGAAGCATGGTGCCAAATCTCAATGCTGACATAAGTCAGCATATTGCCAGCTAACATTTGCAATAGCAGGGTTACAAGTCCAGGAAAGGGGGACTCTTAACTAGTAAACATATTTCAAAACTGGGAAGAATAAAGTACCTTAGTTCCTATTCTCAGTAGATATCAGGTTTTACAATTGCTGCTGCATATATTATGATTTTTACACTGTCAACGGTTTCTAATACATTGTTTATTACAAATACATGAACATAGACTTAACCAGAATTGGTTTTTCAACAATAAGTTTTCTACTGCTGTGGCAATACTTTTCTTAATAAACCGATGCTTTTCCAAACTGTATAAAACGCAACTATTCTAATTTTCTAATCTGAAATATTTATTGTTGAAATTCTTAATGGTGCAGTTCAGTCATTTAGCGTGTTGTAATTAGCTAGCTTTCCTCACAGATACTCAGGTTTCTTTGTGAGGACATTAGCATATCCATTTAATACCACTATTCTAATGATCACATATGGTCATTGTTTCAGTTGCTAATTATTTTAAACAAGCAATGTAAAAACATGTCATTAGAATTAAAAAAAGAAATACATATTTTTAAATAAATAGCTTAGAGCCAAGCACTAAACTACTAGTTTTGCTAAATTATGCCATTGGTTGTGTGAGACCACTACTTGCTATCAATTTCAGTCTTAATTTTATTTATTTTCTTAATTGAAATTGGTGACTAAGAGTATAATAAAGATTTTGGTAGCTATGAATAGCTAAGATATAAGATCAGAATAAAAATTTCCGACAATACAATTTGAGAATAAATGTAACACTTTGCTGCATATCAGTTCCGCAGAAAATAGTTATATCCATATTCTTTGATGCCAGTAACATTGTAGACAACATACAACTGAGACCATGTGTGATGAATGGGATGTTTCTCTTCCTGGTCTTCAGTAATAAGCCAGTAGTATATTAGGCTTTCAAACTCCTCAGATTGTACTTTATTAAGGACATAAAAAAAAAAAAAAAGGCAGGTGAAAAAAGATGTAGGTTTAACTAGGTCATATTTAACTAATCTGGCAACAATCCATGCAGTCCTTTCTCCTCAAGAGCTAGCAGTACTCAGTTGCATCATGACTACAAAGAGGCTACTATTTGCCTTTTGAAAGAGGTTTAACAGGATGAAGAGACAAAAGAATGGTGGCAAAATCTTCCTGGCTGGAAAAAAAAAAAAGAAAAAAAGAAAAAAAAAAAAAAACTGGTAAGCATAAGATGTTAGTAGACTAAAGATCCAATTTTACCATGGTGAACAGGAGCTATTATACACTAATTGGGTGCGATGAAGAAAATGAGTGCTAGCACCTCTCAAACCACATGACTCAATGTAATTCTCTTTTTACTCTTCCCTGCTCTATATCCATAAGGAAGTCATCTTCAATAAAATTATTAGGGAGCAGAAATCTTGAAGAGCCCTGTCTCCTCTTCTGATCTGTGACTTCCTCCTCAGCATTCAAGCTGCAGCGCATGTATTTCAGCAATTACTGCAGGAGTGACATTGCACAGATATTTTAAAATCTCAACAAAGTTCAAAATGCTCTCCAACCATTTTGCAAACTTAAAGGAAAAAAAATCCTCCAAATACAGTTCATTCAGTTACAAATTAATGCATCTGGTTTATCTAGGTGATTTGTTTGACAACCTTTTATAGGACAGCCTATTGAAGTTCCTGTGAAAATTGATGGGTTTCTTTCTCTGCAAGCATAAGTACTTAGTTTGTTTTTCATTAGATAATTTTAACTACAGTAATAAGGTCTTCTAGGTGACCTAACATACTTATATGGATAAAATGATGAAAGTAATCAATGGAGAATGGTAGGAGTAAAGTAAAAAAATAAACTAGATTTACTGGCACAAAATGTTATTGACCTAGTGATATTAGATTGTATTCCTTATTGCACCCAAGGGAGTATAATTCAATCTGTACTCGCAGTGGCTGAAAATAGTATTTGATCTTTATATACCAAGTATCTTTTTTTTCTTTTTTTTCTTTTTTTTTTTTTTTTCCTTAAAAGTTGGGTCTTTTTATGAGAGGCATCTATATCAAGTTCTTTTCAGTCTCAGAATGAGTTTGTTACTGTGTCCCAGATCTTTTATGTTGTCACACAGTCATAAAGATTTGACTTAGTGGATCCACTGAAGGTGGTCAAGTCTAATCTTCCATTCAAAAGGTGACTAATACTAGCATTACATCAGGTCAGTCATGGCTTTGTCTAGCAAAGTCTTGAGAACCTCCAAAGATGTAGACTGCATAATCTCTGTGATGTACTACCTTACTGCGTGAAACCCTGGTGAAAAGCTTTTCAAAATGTTGCAACTGAACTTTGTTATCTGGCACTACTGAGAAGAGTTTGTTATCTTGCAACTACTCTTCAGGAAATTGTAGGCTATGATTGCATTGCTTCAGCCTCTGCCAGACAGTGCAAGCCCTGTTCCTTCTACATCTCTTTGGAGCTCATGTGCTTCAGTCCCTTTTTCAGCCACCTGCCCATATACATTACCTTTTTATACTAGATCTTCTGCTTTCCCTGGTCAGGCCTCACCTGGAGTACTGTGTCCAATTCTGGGCTCCCCAGTACAAAAAAGACAGGGACCTCCTGGAAAGAGTGTAGCGGAGGGCTACAAAGATGATATGAGGCCTGGAGCATCTTCTCTATGAAGAAAGACTGAGAGACCTGGGTCTGTTCAGCCTGGAGAAGAGAAGACTGAGAGGGGACCTTATCAATGTGTACAAATATCTGAGGGGTGGGAGATGGAAGGATGTAGCTAATCTCTTCTCAGTGGTTTGTGGGGATAGGACAAGGGGCAACGGCTGCAAAATAGAACACAGGAAGTTCCACAATGACATGTGAAAGAACTTCTTCATGGTGAGAGTGACGGAGCACTGGAACAGGCTGCCTAGAGAGGTTGTGGAATCTCCTTCTCTGGAGATATTCAAGGCCCGTCTGGACGCCTACCTGGGCAGCCTGCTCTGAGGAACCTGCTTTGGCAGGGGGGTTGGACCCGATGATCTTTCGAGGTCCCTTCCAACCCCTACAGTTCTGTGATTCTGTGATTCAGATGTTCCTGACAAGTGTTAATGCTAGACACATGAAAAGGATTTAGAGCTATAGGCTTTCTACATTAATCGGTAATATTAAATTTGTTGGCTAAATATTGTTGCATTGGCAGGAATTCAAGACTGTCTGAAAAGGATGCAAAAACTGATCTCAGCTTGTATTTGATATAGACTTGAATCATGCGATCCTATCCTGTTGATTCATTTTTGTACAGAATTCTCACCTCATTTAGATTTGTACTTAGTGAGTAACTGCTCAGTAGACCTGCTTATCTTTATGGTGGCAAGCATCACTAATTCCAAATTACATCTGTTCCAAAGAAACAGTTATTTACATGTGAGAGGTTCTGGTTACTACTGGATTGTCATAACAGTTCACAAACATTAACTAGCTTACATTTGGCCAATCACATGCCTTGATATGTAGGGTGTTATTTTCATTTTATAGCAAAGAAAGAGATAAGTTTAAAATCAATTTATTTATTGAATTAGGGTACAGTATTGAGAAACTTTAGGATCTCATTTCTTCCAATTGTTTAGTGAAATGTAAGAATTCAGCTGTTCCAAATGAGTTTTTAATCCTTTCCGGTTGTGCCTGTAATTGCCAGATACATCTGTATATTAGGCTCCAGGTTACCTTTTCAGGCCTTTTTAAAGTGAAGATGTCACAGAATCACAGAATCACAGAATTTCTAGGTTGGAAGAGACCTCAAGATCATCAAGTCCAACCTCTGACCTAACACTAACAGTCCCCACTAAACCATATCCCTAAGCTCTACAAAGCTCTATGTGAAACATTTTGTGTAGCAAGTCCAAGGTACTTAGTGTTGCCATAGAAGATTTTCTAGATCGGTCTAGAATATGACCCATTCTTTCTCCACCAACATCCACCACCCTCATTTTATGTATATTTTATTCCTGTTGTGTTCTGTGAGTACAACATAGGGCCTGTGGAAAAATTGTCACATATGACAGTTTTTGCATACAACCTTGTGTACCATAGCCTAGCTTTTGTGTGATTTACTTGTCTCAACTTTTTTTTTTTTTTTTTTTTTTTTTTTTTCTGTAATATAGGTTTCTGTGTGCAGTTTCTAAGTTGTTTGGGTTCTTAGATTAATTAATTATTTTTTTTTTAAAAAAAGGAAGACTGGAAAAAATCTTACTGATTCTACAGTGTGGCAGCTAAAGATGAAAACTCACGATTACCTTAAAGGTGAGCTAACAGTTGCCTTCCTCGGCAAACTGTTATCTGTTTTTTGTAGCAACATGTTGAAGTGAGGGGTTTCAGATATCAGGTATGTCTGCTGATGGAAGAATAAAGGTGAACTGTAAACAAACAAACAAAAAAACAGTTTGCCAAAGAGGTTCTGTAGACTCTGGCCTTGAAGAACTGAATAAAGCAATGAGCAACCTGGTCTGCTGTTGGGGCTGACCCTACTTTGTGAAGGTTAGAGATCACTGAGGTCTATTCTGTCCTATGATCTGTGTTTTCTCCAAGAAGATCTTTTCAGCCTATTGCATTTCTGTCTGTTCCAAATCTCTTTTCTTTATCCCCGATCTATTCTTCTCACACTGCCCATTTCCTCCTTATCAGTGCATTCCCATTACCAGGAAAGGTTGCACTCCCTGGTCCATACACAGTCATCCTACACCTAACCTAACCTGATCCCTGCTACTGCCAACCTAAATTTGTATTCTTACAACCTGTCTGAAGCCTGTTTCCAGTCTAATTCTTTCAATCTGCTTATCTCTTTCCTTGCACTACCGCACAGATGCCTTTACACTCGTTTACTTATTTTTCCCTTCTGATGTGAATTAGGCAGCTTCCTATAGTCTTAAGAAAACCTCATGTTTCTTGATCAAATATTCTGAAAAAAGCACACTTTGGAACATCAAATGAAATTTGTGTCACAAGATTATCTTTTGTCAAACTTTAACTGTATAAGCCATATTTTTAAAGCAGGGCCATTTGGTTAAGTCCATGAGGTAGGTTAGTAAGAGAAACTGGGTGTTACCAAAATCTCTCCCCCACCATGGTCTGTTTTCTGAAAAAACAACTGAATGGTAGCAGATTTTTACTGAAATGCACAAAACGTTGTATGATTGGGAAGCAGGTGAAGTCCAGGCAAAATTTTTGATTCCATGTCAGAGCCACAGGAAGGGACTTGACAACAGATCCAGGTATTCTTTGTTAAGAAATATTGTTTCTGAGTTGGTCTTACGTAGGCAGCATTTCAGAAAGTGACTGGAAAGAAGGTTATTTCTCATATACATATTCCAGAGACACTTATTTTAAATCTCAGGATTTAACTTGTTTTCCTGTGCTTGAAACAAAGTATTGATTGCCACTATAATTAAACAAAGATTTTATCAGTCCTTGCAACTACTTTTGCATATAAGTTCCCAAGTAAACAAGGCAAGTGTTAGAGAGTGAAACAACTTTTCCTGCTAGAATAAGAGTTATATTGATTAATGTTTCCCAGAGTAATCTGGACTTTGTGGGGGATAAAGGCTCTCCTCGAGCACATTTCATTACAGACTCTGAAGAAAATTCACTCCATCCCAGCCAGGCCCTGAACATGAACATACCTGTCATAACAGAGGATGCTGGAACTCATGCAGTTCCATACTTGTATGGCACAACCTCAGGTGGGAAGATGGTTATTCAGTCACACGGCAGGGTTCATTACCAGTTTTTGCTTAGGTTGGTAATATGGGAACAAAATCATAAAAAAGCAGGTCAATTATTCTCCTTAATCAACAAATCCATTTCTGAGTTTGGTTTAGGGTTGAAAATCAGAAGAAAAACTTGTCTGTAGTTTACTCAGTAATTACTGAGATTATTATGTACAGCAGTATTAATATTGCATTGCTGCTTGTGTTACTTTTCGTTGTATCTAATGAAATCTATATTTGTATGAAATGGAAATGGAAAGAATGTAATTCAGCTCCTTCTAATACCAGGTTTCTGAGCATTAGAGCAATATTATGATCTTTGTGAAGTAAAACTCTGATGCCAGTGTTTTGTGTCATCTGCATGACTTAGCTAATACAGTTGGTCCTTTTCACTCACTAATGTCTTGTAAGAGAATTTATTTGTTGTGATATATTTCACTTGAAGGAAATTATATTTAAGCAGCAAGTCATTTACCTGAATTCCTACTATCGGTTATTGCCCCTTTTGTGACAGTACAGAATTGCATTATGCTTTATGATTTTCAGCTTCTTGAATAATGCCATTTCTGTTTAATGCACAAACCTCAATCAAAAATGCTGACTATAATGTACGCTAGAGGGTTAAACAGGAATTCCTGAGAGCATACTAAAGCATACACATTTTTACATTTATGGATACTAAATCATGTCATTTTTTTAATGGTATGGATTATTTTTTCTTTATTAAAAGATGGAGCTGGCCATATATATTCTTGTCATTAATCAATAAATTCTATTGTTTTTAATTTTATGTTATGAAAGGCTAGAAAGCACAGCTGACCTAGAGAATACTAACTTGACTCAGGTAAATGACTGCCAAGGGATGGTGATTTATTATGAAATCTGGGAAAGATCAGAGTGAATCTTCCTGCCCAACCCTCTTTTGTTTCCATCAATCATGCAAAATCAGATTTACCAGTAATGAAAACAAAAAGCCTTTATTTAAGTCAGTTATTTCAATCTCAGTTGAAAATAACATTCTTGTTAGGAAGCATTTAAGGTAAGTAGTCCTGTTGGTCTGAATCTGGTGTTTTGAAGGCTAAACATCTTTCTTAATCTGTAATGATATTAACGATAAAAGACTGTGAATCTACCTAAACAAGGCATAAATTTTTATAGTATCAGAGTCCTACCTTGTACTTATTCATATGTAGTAAAGCCATTTACTGGGCTGGCAATAAATTAATCTGTACCCTTTAGCATATGATACTCCAGACTATGATAAACGTTATTATATTTTTTTTTCTTAATACCGGGGACAATTATTATTAGGAAATTATCTTTTTTTATTTTTATTTTTTTGGTAGCAAAGTTATGCTATCTTCTAGTGGTATATTCTAATTTGGTAACTCAGCATCAAAACTATTTACCACATTCAATACAGCTTTTGTATAGTGATCTTCTGGTTAATTTTTAGGTTTGTATTCAAGTATGTAAGCATCACTGTGGTCATGTATTTCAGTGATACCTGTTGGTGCAGGAATGCAATAAATAAAAGTGATTCCTGGTAAAGTGTTCAAAATAAACCTGGGAATCCAAATAGAAACACTTGGGAAAAAAAAAAAAAAAAAAAAAAAAAGGTGAGGGGGTGAGAATGTTTACCTAGTCAATAGATTTGAACATCAATGGAATAAAAAGATAGAAATACACTAATTGATCTTTATTTTTAAGTTTTAAAGATCTACATAGTAAAAATAATTAAATAAAGGAAGAAAAACTCCACACATCTTTCTGTGGCTGTTTTAAGACAGCGAAAGCAAATTCCTTATGTATAATATATTTCAGTATTGTTTTGAATAATTAGAATTTCCTTGATTTCTTGAGATTCACCCAGTCAAAACTCACTAGTGTATTCTTGCATGTGTTGAGTAGAAGATAAAAGATACAAACTAGGAGTACAATACAAGATGAAAATTTAGGCAATGCAGTGGAGTGAAAGGTAAATTACAAGGAACACATTAAATACTAGTTTTTGTGCATAGTAAGTGTTGGTTAAGCCTTTGATTCCAGTTTCAGTCACCTTTTCCATTTCAGCGTGACTATTTCTGTGCTTTAATGTAAGCACGAGAATAGTCATTACCAGGACTGGGCAAATGCACCTGTCAAATTTAGTTCATGGAATGGATGATATGCTTCAGCATGGTCTGTTACACTGGAGAGTATTGAACCAAAGCACTTTGGCTTTTGCTGTATTTCAGCAGAACTCAAAGGTGACACCAACTGGCTGAATTTGGAGTCTTGACTGCAGAGACTAGGGGTGGAGTTAATCTCAAGATTCTTGACTCAGAGAAATTGAGAAAATATTTTCCATATAAAATAATTAACACGTTATAGAAGGAGGCTTTGGGATATTTCTTGTCTTAGCAAGTTCAGAAAATGGATTATAGGATGCTTCTCAAAAGCATGAATCAACTCTGGCAGATACAATGGTATACACTTCCACTGAAGGAATTTTATGGCAAATAGTTCAGTCCAGTTCTTCATGGACTTTTAAAATAAAACCAAAAAAATGCAGTAAATGTTTATATATGATTCAGTTCCTTGGCTGTGCATTTTCCACTGATTGGTCTGATGCAAGTGATCAGAGATATTTAACATAGGGCCAGCCCTGGGTAAGATGTCTTGTATTAGGCTCGTCATGTGGCAGTTCTGTGCTAAGAAGGAAAATAACAGTGGGTGAAAGTATGAGCAGCCCAACATGAACGGAATCATAGAGCTTATAAGTATGTTAAAAGCTTCCAAAGCAGCAAATACATTATTTGTGTTTGAATATTTGTGTTATATACATTCTAAACTTTTTTTTTTTTTTTTTTTTTTTTAGTATGCGATGTAAGTAGTGTTTGTGTGTGTGGACTGTGTAGTTGTATTTGATCACTTAAAAACATGTTAAAATAATATGTGGCTGTACATGTTAAATACATGTATTTTAACATGTACATGTTAAAATAATATGTGGCTTCCTTCCTCGAGGGTAGGAAGGCTCTGCAGGAGGATCTGGATAGGCTGCACCGATGGGCTGAGGTCAACTGCATGAAGTTTAACAAGGCCAAGTGCCGGGTCCTGCACCTGGGGCGTAATAACCCCAAGCAGAGCTACAGGCTGGGAGATGAGTGGTTGGAGAGCTGCCAGGCGGAGAAGGACCTGGGAGTGATAGTGGACAGTCGGCTGAATATGAGCCAGCAGTGTGCTCAGGTGGCCAAGAAGGCCAACGGCATCCTGGCTTGTATCAGAAATAGTGTGACCAGCAGGGCTAGGGAGGTGATCGTCCCCCTGTACTCGGCTCTGGTGAGGCCGCACCTCGAGTACTGTGTTCAGTTTTGGGCCCCTCGCTACAAGAAGGACATCGAGGTGCTTGAGCGGGTCCAAAGGATGGCGACGAAGCTGGTGAGGGGCCTGGAGAACAAGTCCTACGAGGAGCGGCTGAAGGAGCTGGGCTTATTCAGCCTGGAGAAGAGGAGGCTCAGGGGCGACCTTATCGCTCTCTACAGATACCTTAAAGGAGGCTGTAGAGAGGTGGGGGTTGGCCTGTTCTCCCACGTGCCTGGTGACAGGACGAGGGGGAATGGGCTAAAGTTGCGCCAGGGGAGTTTTAGGTCAGATGTTAGAAAGAGCTTCTTTACTGAAAGGGTTGTGAGGCATTGGAACAGGCTGCCCAGGGAGGTGGTGGAGTCACCATCCCTGGAAGTCTTCAAAAGACGTTTAGATGTAGAGCTTAGGGATATGGTTTAGTGGGGACTGTTAGTGTTAGGTTAGAGGTTGGACTCGATGATCTTGAGGTCTCTTCCAACCTAGAAATTCTGTGATTCTGTGATCCTGTGTACTCTAACAGTAGCAGAAAGCGCAGTGACTAAGGAATAACTCAAAACATTACATTTTTTTGTGTGTATTTTATTATTATAAAATGCATAAAGCTGCCTTGTTGCCTTCTGTATAGCCAGTAGTCTGGTTAGATATTTACAGATACATATTAAAATACTGAACTCATCTATTAATAAGTCATCATAAAAAGGTAACAGCTTTATAAGGGTAAAATCAATACAAATTGCATGCACCTCATGGGATAGATTTTATAAGCAGTTTTTTCTTTGTAGTAAAAATGTCTCTGACTATTACAAAACTTCTTTTGCAATTCAGTTTTAATCTTTCAAATATAGAACAGAGACTATTTTCTCTTTGCTATGTAATTTTGATTATCTTTTTTTGCTGATAGTATTTATAATCACAAATAGAGATATTACAAAAATAAAGATGAAATTTGCTGAAATCATTTGCTGAAGAGGCTGCATGCACATAAGTAAAATATGTTTACATAAATTTCAAACTACAGAAAATATTCTCCTTGATCAGTTCTTTCCACAATGAGGACTGTGAAACTTAACTGGGTTATGGTAAGTGTATGTGAGTTTGTGACCCTGGCACAGATTTCATTTGTTTGCTTTCATTCTCTTATCTGAGGCTTCATGAAATAGTCACTAATGGTGTAACAATTGGAAAGATGTAGCAACTTTTCCTGTAAAATGCATAATTCTTCTAAAAATTTGTCTAGTGAGATTTCTTGGCTTTTGCTACTGATTCTGCAGTTTGTTGTTTGCAAGTTACTATACATCCAAGTCTGTTTGTCATATGGAACGGAATATATGTGGCCTGTAGTTGTGTTAGTTGCTTACAACCACTATTTTAGAAAATGTTTGAAAAACTGTTACCAGGAAATAACAGTGATTTCAACACTAGCAGAAAATACATCTCAGGTGTATTTCAGAAGAAAAATTTTAAGGGTGCAAGCTGTAGAAAATTACTCTGTTTCGTATATTGCTGAAATATTTACAAATTAATTTCCTAGTACAGATGGCAAATAAATTTGCTAAACTTGCTGTTACTTTTGCCATTTTGCTTACAGTATAACTTCACTCCTGCTAAGTCTGCATTCTTACAATTTGTCTGAGATTTCTGAAGGCCATTAATTTGCTTGCATTTTTTCTACATTTTTAAATTAACCAACAAATTGAACTGCCCATTAATCATAAGGTTATAGGCACCAGCCACCCCTCAGAGTGACAATAAGGCTATGTGTCTTAGTCAAGAATTTTACACCAGTTGAAGTAGCTAGAGTAAAATAATTTCAGAAGATAAAATACAGAGGGCTGTAACCTTATTAAAGCATATCAGTAAATAATAGTTGTTTGTTACTGGTTTCATTTCCAAAATTTCTGAGATACTTAGTTCAAGCTATGTGTAAATGATATATACCTATTGTTACCATAGTTAATAAAAATGGTAATAAATGTGAAAAACTGTACTGTTTTCAATGATTTAATGTAATTATGTCATGGAAAACAGCATAATAAAGCAAGAAGAAAATCCTAAATTTCCTAATCCTTTGTAATTTCAGTTTAAACTGCTGAAATTTTGGAATGAAAATACTGGCTGGATGTGGGGATCATTTTAAAACAGGGGAGGACAACTAATTCTTATTGTAGTAGCTTTCACTTGGGTTAATTAAACCAGTGTGTAAAATTGCACCAAGTGTTTATGTGTGAATGAGTTGACGGAAAATACAGTCGTTTTCCTCTGGTTAGTGCACTTCACAAAAGAAGCTTGGAATGCAGCCAGATGTAATTATTTCTTATCTACGTCTTAGTGTGGCTGTGGTTATTCCCGTGTCTTATAGCAGAGAGGTCTCTCCAAGAATGAGAATTTACAGATTCTGTCCTGAAGGTTTTGCTTTGTTTTCCTTTTGTTTTGTTTTGTTTGTTTCACAGTGATAGACTAGCTGTTAATTTCCCAGGCTAATGTGTCATCTGCAATGAATATGAGCCTTTAGTTCAGGAGGAAAATGGAATGATAATCTAAAAAGAAAAAGTTGCAGGCATTATGAAAGCAAGAATATTTCGTTGTTGCTTCAGAACTGTTCTTCTCATTTCTACTGCAGGTCTTTCAGTGAGAAACAAATTTGCTCTTTGGTCTTCTTTGAAACCTTTGATGTGGTGATAAGGTGAACCAGATGAGCAGGATGATCAGCATAATAGGCCATCAAACTGCACTTGTGATGTTGGTAGCTTTTTGAAGAACATAAATTTGCCTGCATTAAGCTCCATGCTGGTGGAGTTGTGTTTTGTCCTGAAGATAAACCGCTTATAGTTAAGTTTAGGTATCTCTAATTTACACTGCAGTCTGCAGTAAATATTCACAGAATCACAGAACAGCCGAGGTGGGAAGGGACCTCTGAAGATCATCCCGTCCACCCCCCCTGCCTAGCAGGATCACCTAGAGCACCTTGCGCAGGATGGCATCCACGTGGGTTTTGAATATTTCCAGAGAAGGAGACTGCACAACCTCTCTGGGCAGGCTGTCCCAGTGCTCTGTCACCCTCCCAGTAAAGAAGTGCCCCCTCATATTGGCTGGAACCTCTCGTGCTTCATTGTGTTCATTGCCTCTCATCCTGTCAACGGGCACAAATGAAAAGAGACCAGCTCCATCCTCTCGACACCCTGCCCTCAGATATTTATACACATTGATGAGGTCTCCCCTCAGTATTCTCTTTTCCAGGCTAAACAGGCCCAGTTCTCTCAGCCTGTCCTCACCAGGGCTGAGCAGAGGGAGAGGATCACCTCCCTTGACCTCTCCCAAACTCTTCTGAATTGACTTGACCTTGACTCTTCCGAATGCCCCCCAGGATCCCGTTGGCCATCTTGGCCACAAGAGCACATTGCTGCCTCATGATCAGCCTGCTGGCCACCAGGACTCCCAGGTCCCTCTCTGCAGAGCTGTACTCCAGCAGGACACCCCCTAGCCTGTAATGGTGCTTGGGGTTATTCCTCCCTAGGTTCAGGACCCTGCACTTGCCCTTGAACTTCATGAGGTTCCTCTTGGCCCAACCCTCCAGCCTGTCGAGGTCCCTCTAAATGGCAGCCCAGCCCTCTGAGGTATCAGCCATGCCTCCCAGCTTTGTAACATTCAGCTTTAAAATGATTCAAAGTGCAAATTAAATGTATTCCATATATAATATGGTAACTACTTTCAAATACAGACAGCTTTAATTTTACATTATTGGGAAGTAGGCAGTTATTCATGTAATCATAGAATGGTTCCGGTTGGAAGGGACCTCAAAGCCCACTTGGTTCCATCCCCAGCCACGGGCAGGGACAGCCCAGGGACTGCCCACATCCCACCCAGCCTGGCCTTGGGTACTGCCAGGGATGGGGCACCCACAGGTCCTCTGGCCAGCCTGGTCCAGGGCTTCACTGCCCTCTGAGTGAAGAATTTCTTCCTTATATCTAATCTATATGTGCTCTCTTTTAGTTTAAAGCCAGTACCTCTTGTCCTATCACTGCACTGCCTGACAAGAGTACCTCCCCAGCTTTCCTGTAGCCCCCTTTAGGAAGGCAGCCATAAGGCCTCTGCAGAGCCTTCTCTTCTCCAGGCTGAACAGCCCCAGCTCCCTCAGCCTCTCTTCACAGCAGAGGAGCTCCAGCCCCCTGACCATCCTCGTGGCCTCCTCTGGACCTGCTCTAACAGGTCCCTGTCCGTCTTGTGCTGGGCCCAGAGCTGAACGCAGGCTCCAGGTGGGCATCTCATGAGAGCAGAGCAGAGGGGGAGAATCCCCTCCCTCACCCTGCTGGGCACACTGATGCTGGTGCAACCCAGGATACAGCTTGCTTTCTGGGCTGTGAGTGCTCATGGCCAACTCATCCCCAGTTTTTGCCCACCAGTAACCCCCAGTTCTTCTCTGCAGGTCTGCTCTCCATCCATTTGTTACCCAGTCTGTACTGATGTTTGGGGATTGCCCCAGCCTGCATGCTAGACCTTGCTCTTGGCCTTGTTGAACTTCATAAAGTTTTCTTCTTGCAAAACAGAAATTTTCTAGCAAAAAAATTTTCTTGCTGCTGCCAGAAATTCCTCTTACAAAAGGCATTATGTCTGTATGTAGAAGTTCGATTGTGGTTTTGACAACTCTGCTGCTACAGCAAAGTCTACTTCCTGTTGGCCCTAAAACTGAGTGGTCAAATCACTGTATGGATCATTTCCTTCTGGGTCTTATGGACAATCATAGTTTCACAAGTAGGTGTAAGAAAAAGCTTCTTGTCTGTCTTCTCTTCATTTGCTTGAGACTAATTACTTTAATTTAGCTGTGGTAAAAATTATGCCCTATTCCCTCTTCAGTTTGCACCCTGTGGTAAGCAAATTATGGTCCTGTAAGCTGCAAGTCTTTATCTGATATCCTTCTAATTAACTTCACAATATCACAATTGTGAAAGTGCATCAAGCATTCAGAAAAATGGAAGCATGCTTCCTATGTTCGTGGCTCTAACTGTTTACAGACTTATCCCACAAGTTCTGAATGTGGAACAACCAAACAATCTCATCCTTAAGGGAATACCCAGTGTATTTTCAGTACATGGCAATTTAGATCATTAGGGTTTATGCAATGGCATGGCTCTTCAACATCTTCAGTGGAAATTAATTTCTCCTAGGTTATATAGCAATAGGAGTGAAATATAACTTTATTTCTTTTGAGTTTAAAGGTCATTTATTTGCAATAAATGATATTAATACTCTGTATGTTCTCCTAAAGTCACCACTGAATTCTGCTGAGTATAGTGGGGTTACTACCAGTATAATTTGTAATAAGTGTAATTTTTTTTGTGGTCCTTTACAAAGAGCACCAGACTAAGCAAAAGTTGCATTAAAAATATAGTGCACATTGTGTTTTCAAATACTGAAAATACTCAATTATTGTTTTTGAATAAGAAAACTCGTCCCACGTCTATACAAAAATCAAGATGTGTTAACTGCCTTTATCTTCATAGTTTTTTACATCACCAACTTCTTAATATAGGCCTGTTTCAGCCTGGTATTATGGCTGTTACTCAGATATTGTTTTTGTTCTTCCCTTTTCTTATTTGGTGTATATATCAATGAATGGTAACTTATTTCACCTACCAAAATATCTTCTGGTATGTTGTCATCGTTACTCTAGTCTTTCCACATCACTTTGATCTCTATGAATGTCTGAATTCACAATGAAGAAGTTAATGAAAAACCACTCATCATACCATGCTTTCTGAGTTTTTTGTCTTTTTCATTTCAATTTCCTTAAAAAGATCTCTGGAGTCTCTGATTTGACCTATATTGTGTAAGAAACATTTTTGTCTATTGAATGACATTTGTACTGAGAATAGTCTGTATGGCAGAGAATCATACAAATTAGGTTCTGCTTAGATAACATTTGAATAGCCATATTTTTCCTGCTAATCCACTCACTCATTACAGTAGGTATATCAATAACCTCATTCTGGCTTTTTTTTTTTTTTTTTTAAATGTCATAAGGCTTACCTGTAGAAATGAGATCTCTACTTTTGTTGCCCCCTTCTTGGGTAAATATAGCAGACTGAGTAAAGCGTCCAGAAATGTGAGATCACTAATGAATCAATCTTATAGTTTGTTTCATTATTGTTAGTTCTATATATTTCTGCAATTATTTTTTTCTTAATCACAGCAGATAAACCTACATGTGGAATGTTCATAAAGTATGAGAAAAAAAGAAACAAAAAGCACTCCAATTCATGAGCACCGCACAATCACTTCTTGTATCATATCATCTGACCACCACTGGGAAATAACCACCTGCTATTGTGAAGAGCTACAAGCTGACAAATAAGTCAGTGTGTCTGTAAGACTATGAAAATTTCTTGAAAAAATTACCTGAGTAGTTGCGTTTTTATGTAAATTTTGTTTATTAGATTATTTAAATTCTCATGTAAATTATACTTCTGATGGGTTTCACATCGATTTCTCTACTACCACACATAGCAGAATAAATACTACAAGGAAAGAGACTGTGCCACACAGCCTGCAAGTTATTTTGCTCAGAATCATTTTTATTTTAATAATGATGTCTATTGGAAATTCACTATGCTACAAGAATAGCTTCATGTGAAATCTTGTGAATTTAGAATATTAATGTAAGATAAATTACTTTTAAATTGAATTTCTAGAATGCAATTGATTGTGTTTGCCTGGGATGAATAAGGAGTTATTCACACTGTTATCTAAAACTTAGATATGCTGCTTCTGAGCAAGTCAGAGAATTATTTAGGAGTATTTTTGATAAAGTGCAATGTATTTCACATCATCTTGGATTATTTGAGAAAAAGGAAAGCAATGTTTTGGTGTATGGTGCAATGTTTAAAGTGTATCTTTAAACCATCTTGTATGGGTAGGGTAAAGGTTGAATTTTCAATTTATTAAAAGCAGAATTATCAAAAACTTTCTACCTTCATCTCTGGGACTATTTTCTCCTTGAAATCTTTGCATATCTTTAAAAGATGTTTTTTCTTTGTTGCAGTTTTTTTTTTTTTTTTTTTTTTTTTTTTTTTTTTTTAAATTTGCAAAAATAAAATATTTTTTTTTATTTTAAAAATAATGTCTATTGGAAAAACACTAAGCTACAAGAATAGGTTCATGTGAAATCTTGTGAATTTAGAATATTAATGTAAGATAAATTCAATTTAAAAGTAATTTATCTTACATTAATATTCTTTTTTT